>NC_060189.1:50151986-50451986 GCF_021184085.1 Oncorhynchus gorbuscha | reverse complement strand
TTATCCAATTGATAAAAATTGTCCATATCGGGATGTCTCATGGTCTGACGAACACGGCTGTAGCTCAGCCACCATCCACGGCAGACGTGGAAGGCCGACATACTGTCAGAGGATGTGGGGGAGGGATGGAGATGCAGTCCGCGCAACATCTCCAGCTGAAACCGAACGATTTCTTTTATTATGTTACTTCGACTGACGCACGGGTGACTCTTAAGGATTAACCCGCGAGTCATTGTGTCATTTCAAAGCCAAAGTGCTGGAGCCCACAGAGCCAAAAACAGCTGAAATGGTGTCACTGTCCCAATACTTTGAGCTCACGGTACATTTCAAAAATACATCAATCCAATTGACAAACCATCCATAACAAAATCATAAAATACAAGTGGCTCAATATAACAAGGCACATAAAGGGGAGGGAAACGATACAGCAAAAACAACAACTGAGAATCACGTAGCAAAAAGAGATCTGCGCCAGCAACAACACAACTAAACCTAGTCATGGATGGACCGATACATCTCAAAATGATAGGGGACCAAATACAGTCAACAACAACGTCATTTAACCATATAAGGGAATGAAGAGGAAGCATGCGGCCCCTGGGTGTCTTGAGGATGAGCCAATAGGAACAGGGCTTCTTTAACCTCAGCTCTGTTCATTGGCCCATTGCTGGAGCACAGTGACTGGTAGGAGGGAGGTGGTCACAGGCAGGCAGTACTGGGGGAGTTGAGGAAGGAGAGGGACTAAGGGCTGGTTGGTGTGTGTACTGTGTATGTATGTGTGTGTGTGTATGCTCCACCTGCATTGCCGTTGCCTGGCTCCTCTCCATAGTTGTCATTATTGGAGGCTTCGGTATGACGACTGTAACAGGCACTTAGCGGTGACTGTAGCCGCGGCGACGAGCCGTACACCGTTGGACTCCCGTCGGGGTACAAGGAGCTCGAGGAGGGACCCCCCTTGCAGCTCCCCCTCTGCCCCCGTAACGAGGAGCTCCTCTCGGGCACATCCGGGAGGATCTCAGCCAGTAGCCTCCGGAGGATACTATCGTCTGGTTGCCTAGCGCCGCTCCGGCCTCGCTCCGCTTGGATGTGTTCGTAGATATCCCTCAATGCCGCATCCAAAGCTTCATAGACTGCTTCTTTAGACTTGGGCCTGGTACTTCGTCCTCCACTACTTCTTCTCGAAGTGGGTGGAGAGTCACCTTTTTTCCTCCGGAAAGGCACAGGACTGACGAGGAAGGCCAGCTTGGACATCCCCTGCTGGGTTTGGGCTGCTTGGGACGAGGGGGGTAGAGCATGGTGGTCCCCTCCGCTCCCTCCTCTTTCCCCGTGTCTGGTTTGCTGTGCCTGGGGGGGTTTCTGCCGGAGCTCCTGGCGGGCCCGCTCCCGCTCGTGGCGCAGCATGGTGGTGAAGCGGGTGTTGGAGGCCGGGCAGTGTCCTTTACACGAGCTGATGAGGTGACGGTGCTGGTAGCCCTGACCCTGACCGAGAGACTGATGACTAGGGTTGTGGTGGCTGTGGCTGTGGCGGTGGCTGTGGTGGTGGTGGGAGGAGGGGCCGTAGAAGCTCTCGACTGACGAGGTGAGCGAGCAGTGGTCAAATTCGCTCTCGCTGCAGAAGGAGGATCCTTCGACTTGGGCAAAGTCACTGAGGTCCGAGGCGGCTACATCCTGCTCCGACTCAGAGTACTCGGCCCCCGGGACAGCAGCCCGTCGATATACGTGGGGGTCAGGGAAATTGTGGGGGTCCAGGGCGAGGCGGGGCTGACCCTCGGGTGGGCTCCTCGCCCCCTGGTGAGCGTGATGAGACGTCCCGTTCCCATTGTTAATGTCCTCCTCTAGCAGAGACTCAATGGAGAAACGCCGTTTGGGGTACCCGGGTGTCTCCCTGCCCCCGCCGCCTCCTCCCCCGCTACTACTGGCGCGGGACGATGACCCGCCGGGCGTGGTTGCGCCAGACGGGACCTCGCTATCTCCCAAATCGGGCATCGACTTGGACTTCTGGATGAGTTGCTCGTATGTGGAGATGCGCGTTGGCACCGTATCGCGAGGGACCTCCAGGCCCCACGACGGCCCCCAGGGGGAGAGTTTTCGGGGGAAGAGGTGCGGCTGGCGCTCCAGCTCCAGGATGCGGACACGGACCGAACGGATGACGTCAGAGGGCAGCAGCTGGGCGCGGTCGATGTGGTGCATCTTGCGGTAGAGCTTCAAGAAGCCTGGCGCATCGTGGGCACGTCGCCGGTGTGGGCGAGGCAAGGAGCGGTTAGAGGACGATGCGGTTTGCCGCAACGGGTTGTCGAATACCAGTGACCCGGCGCTCTCCGAACGGGTAGCCTTGTGCCCGCCGGTGCCGCCCGGGTGCCCGTCGTTGAGCAGGTTGTCACAGCTACGCGACCTCAGCTTTACAGGCGGCGCGTCTTCGGCGCTGCTCCATGTCTCGGCGTCCGGGTTGACACCGTCGACGTCGCGACTGTGGGCGAGGTTGGAGGGCACGGGAGAGAGAGGGGAGCGGAGGTACGGGCCCGGGGAAGAGCTCAAACGGGGGGAGCAGGTCATGTCGCACGCGTCCCCACCTTTCAGACAATCCCATAAACCAGAGCAGCGTGGCAGAGAGGAAAAGAGGAGAGGAAGAGAGTGAGAGGAACAGAGATAAAGAAATAGAGAGAGGGCGAAATGGACGCCATAACAGAGCACTTGAACATACTGTAGCCTTCATCATACAATAGTGGAGAGGGGGGTGAGAACGAGAGAGAAGCTAAAACGGAGCACTTGAACATCAGTTCCATTGTGCCAATCACAGAGCGCAATGGTGGAGAGAGAGACGGAGAGATTTACAATTACACATCTCACATCCTTTTCACAATATACTGTACACAGTGCACAAAACATTAAGAACCTGCTCTTTCTATGACTGATCCAGGTGAAAGCTATGATCTCAATACCCTTATTGAGGTCCCTTGTTAAATCCACTTCAAAGATTGTGTTGATGAAGGGGAGCAGACAGGTTAAAGGAGGATTTTTAAGCCTTGAGACATGGATTGTGTATGTTGGCCATTCAGAGGGGCAAGACACTGCAACACTGCTGGGTTTTTCACACTCAACAGTTTCCCGCGTGTATCAAGAATGGTCCACCACCCAGAAGACATCCAGACAACTTGACACAACTGTGGGAAGCATTGGAGTCAACATGGGCAGCATCCCTGTGGAACGCTTTTCATCATCCATTCCCCCCGACGAATTGAGGCTTTTCTGAGGACAAAAAGGGGGCTGCATCTCAATATTAGGAAGGTGTTCTTAATGTTTTGAACAGTGTACACGCAACAGAAACAGACCGACAAAGGCAGAGAACAAAAAGATGACGAAACACTAATCTTTTCTGTTGTCACCACACTGTGAGAGACAAAACCTGTGAACATAATGAACGCAATTAGACACCACACAACAGACTTTCTTTCACAATCCATTCCTGGGGGGGGGAAATCACATTTTTGCTCCAGCCCCGTAATCACACACCAGACTCGACTAATCAACGGCGTGGCTATATGTTGACTTGACATGTCGATTTGTTTGGGGCATGTGTTAGCGTTAGCCAATGGAAGAAATCTGCTAGGATTACAGGCTATGTTAATTTTTTATTGATTTATTTTTGATTTCACCTTTATTTAACCAGGTAGGCTAGTTGAGAACTAGTGCTCATTTGCAACTGCGACCTGGCCAAGATAAAGCAAAACAGTTCGACACATACAACACAGAGTTACACACGGAATACACACGGAATAAACAATACAGTAGAAAAATCTATAAACAGCATGTGGAAATGAGGTAGGATGAGGGAGGTAAGGCAATAAATAGGCCATGGTGGCTAAGTAATTACAATATAGCAATTAAAACACTGGAATGTTAGCGCTGGGCTAGGACAAAAATGTGCACCCCCTGAATTGGACTGAGAAACACTGAGTTAGAACGTTCCCATTAGCTCGTGGAACATGGTCGTTTGTTTACAGTGTCAACACAAGGCTATTTAGACTGGGCTGGATGCTCCTTGACCTGGAAGATGCCCTCAGCATAGCGTGAGAAGAGGAGATTTGTCTCTCAGTGGGCTTGTGTACGGTCTGATTGCTGTCGGGCATAGAGAGAGTGAGCACAGCGAATGTGTGTGTGTGTGTGTGTGTATATGTGCCCAAGCGTGTGTTTATGAATGCCTGTACATCTGCAAGGGAGAGGTTGTTAATATTGAGTGTGTGTGTTTTTGAGTGTGTGCGTTTGAGAATGCTTATACATGGGAAGTATTAAGTGTGTGTGTGTTTGAGAATGCTTACACATGGGAAGTATTGAGTGTGTGTGTGTTTGAGAATGCTTATACATGGGAAGTATTGAGTGTGTGTGTGTTTGAGAATGCTTACACATGGGAAGTATTGAGTGTGTGTGTGTGTGTTTGAGAATGCTTATACATCGGAAGTATTGAGTGTGTGTGTGTGTGTTTGAGAATGCTTACACATGGGAAGTATTGAGTGTGTGTGTGTGTGTTTGAGAATGCTTACACATGGGAAGTATTGAGTGTGTGTGTGTTTGAGAATGCTTATACATCGGAAGTATTGAGTGTGTGTGTGTGTGTTTGAGAATGCTTACACATGGGAAGTATTGAGTGTGTGTGTGTTTGAGAATGCTTATACATCGGAAGAGAGGAAGGTTGATTGTATTGAGTGTGTGCGTGTCCTTTATGGGTTTCTCATTCATGGCCGGTTTCCTCAGGGTGCAGGCTCTATAGGGATCCAGTGTGTGCGTATGCCTATTGATGTGTGAGTGTGTGTGTGTGTGTGTGCACATACATCTCTCTGTTTGCCTTTGTGTGTGTGTGTGTTATGTACCTTTGACTCTGGAGGGGGAGGAGGGGGAGGAGCGTGTGGCTGGTTTCCTCAGTGTGCTGCTGCCTCTGTAAGGGTCCAGTTGTTTTGGGGAGACCTGGTTCTTGCCCTGGTCACCCGAAGGCTCCGACTTCCTCCTCTTCCTGTAGTCACTAGCAGCACTGGAACACAAAGTGATAGAACACGCGGTTTTAAAGCCACATTCCACAGTCTGTCACCTGTTCAGTCATTATTCATAAACCAGTTACTACTTCAAGGGAGGAAGTAAGTTCTCCAATAATTCAAACGGGGCCTGAGTTTCAGCCCAAAGGAAAAACCCCACCACTTTGTTTGGAACAAAACAAGATACGTTGGGAAATGTACGCCAACGACTCGCACACCTCAATTACTATCTCAATTCAAGGAAAAATTACAGATGGTTCCTTTGACCCAGTTCATATAATATCCTGGGTTACAATTCCCTCTGGTATAACAGCGTTCGTCGCCCTGTTGTGGATCAACAAAGAGACAAGGAACAAAAGAAAGTGGGAAAAATAGACCCTTTAAAAAGAACAAAGCTAAGTTGTTGAACTTGACTATTTCATGAAAACGTCATCCCCGTCAATTCAATTCACAATAGGATGATGGAGAACGACTGCTATTGCTCCTTAAAAATGCCATAGAACCTGCGCCGACTCCGGACTACACATGACCCCTGGCGACCAGAGATTTGAGCCCCGGGTTCGGCCGACTGGCTGTGCCTTTTTCCTATATGTAAACCTCTCCCAATCTAACTCTCAACTGCCCTGTCAATATTTTTGTTTTTAAAGCCTTCAGATCAAGACTTCTAGTGTGGGTTAAACAGGCTACTAGCCTTTCAACTACACAGAATAGAATCCCAGTCAGCCTTCCACGAATAACATCCTCTTTTCAACCATCCCATTCACTCGGAGAAAATCGAACAGATTAAGCCTAGCATCGGTGAAAGGGAATGGGAGGAGGAGGAGGAGGGGAGGAAAAGAAAAGGGGGACAGGGTTGAAGGACAGAATCAATAGGCTGGGTGGATAATGTATGCAGGTTTGGGGAGTGGGTGCGTGGGGAGAGTCACCCGTCACACACACATTGACACAAACCCACAACGACGTATGCTCAATCAACAGAGCTACAAAAACACTGAGTGTCCTTGTGAAGGAGATAATATGAGAGAGAGAGAGAGAGAGAGAGAGAGAGAGAGAGAGAGAGAGAGAGAGAGTCTGGGACGCCACGCCGCTACACGGCCTACTGCTGGTGTGAAAAAAAGAGAGCGAGGAGAGAGAGAGAAAAGAGAAAGAGAAAGAGAAAGAGAGAGAGAGAGAGAGAGAGAGAGAGAGAGAGAGAGAGAGAGAGAGAGAGAGAATTGAAGACTCACCTAGCCGGCCTCTCTGGAACACGGTCAGCAGTGGGAGTGAAGTACAGCGACGTCTGAAAGAGGGCAGACAACAAAAGGGAGGAAGAGGAAGAGTGAGCGCCACACGGACAAAGACTGGAGGAGGAGGAGGCGGCGGTGGTACACACAATGCTCAGCTCGCCACGCTCAAAACGCTCCCCCGGCTGACGGCATGACGGAGGTAGGTTCCACATGGCGTGTGTATGGAAGCTCGGATGGGCCTACCGGTGGTGCTGAGAGCAGTGACCGCTGATTCTGTTGAACTCTGACCCTGGTCTGTTTGGGGGGGTTCTTTCAGGAGGGAGAAAGGCCACGAGTGAAGTGAAGCACTAAAGGGGAGAGCGAGAGAGGAGCTCTTTCACGCTTTGAGATGAAGACGCGCCCCCGGAAGACCCGAAATGGACTCTTTGGATCATTGGATTGGGTCCATGTGGTAACATGGACGACAGACCTGAGCCCTGTGCTGATCTAGGATCAGGTCCTCTCTGTCCATATCATCTTATTCGTTTTGATTCCAACAGGAAAACCGACCCCAGATCAGCAGATGCATATTGAATCCCAAAGAGGACCTATTCAAATATGAGCTTTACATCTGACATGATATACATGGGTTAACTGCAACCTTTAGAATTCAGACAGTCCTGAGTCACATCAATAATAAGCTGTCAACAGATCAATTAGATCGCGATATTATGTAAAGACATTAAAGACATTATGATTAGAGTAAGTTTTTCACAAGTATTTTGGAAATGCACAAGTGCAGTACTGTTTATGCTGTTATATTTAAAGCAATAAGGCACTAGGTGGTGTTGTATATGGCCAATAGACCACGGCTAAGTGCTGTTCTTGGGCACAACACATTGCGGAGTGCCTGGACACGGCCCTTAGCCGTGGTATGTCGGTATATAAACCCCCAAGGTGCCTTATTGCTATTATTAACTGGTTACCAATGTAATTAAAGCAGTAAAAATACATGTTTTGTCATACCCATGGTATAGAGTCTGATATACCACAGCTGTCAGCCAATCAGCATTCAGGGCTCAAACCACCCAGTTTATAATGAAGACATAAGGCCCGAGGAGGTGTGCTATATGGCCATTATACCACGGCTTGGGGCTGTTCTTATGCACGACACAACACGGAGTGTCTGGACACAGCCCTTAGCCGTGGTATATTGGCCATATACCACAAACCCCTGAGGCGCTTTATTGCCATTATAAACCAGTTACAAATGTAATTAGAACTGACAATCACCATTCAGGGCTCGAACCAGCCGGTTTATACGTAGTAATAAACACACTGAATTGAGTCAATAGCAGAGAGGCCATTGTAAATACAGGCAGTTGAAGATGCAATAAAGAGATGACTAATGACTGATATAGAAGCTGAAATATGAAAATGTCCTGCTATGGTGTACTAAACATGGTGACAGCTGTCCCCATCAGTCCTCTAGTGACATAGGTACAGTGTAATTACAATGTAGGTACATATTGTGCCTGTGTCGACGTAAGGTGGCCTAATAAAATGTATAGTCACAGTAAGCATGGTGGTTTTCATCCAAATCACACAATATGTAGGTGATCAGTAACAAAGCAATTTAAGACTGCAGTTGATTAGCAAGGTTTGCGTTAAACTCCTTATGCAATTGCCGTGCCCAGGGTTGCAAAGTTCCAGTCTCTTTCCCCAAATTCCCTAGTTTTCCAGAAATCCTGGTTAGAGGATTCCCGGATTTCCTGCTTCTTCCCTCGATATTCCAGGAGTCTTCCATCCAGGATTTCTGGAAAACTGGAATTTTGGGGAAGTCAGTAGGATTTTGCAGCCTTAGTTATGCCTAACGAGTTTGGTGTGACAAGGAGTTGGCAAAACAGCACAGAATTTTCTGGAACCAGGCTATTCAACTCCCACCCAATCCTCCCAATCCCACAATGCTGATGAATGCCAATGTTTACCTCGGTGAGTCGGCCAGAGCAGATGTCTGGATTATAATCCAGCCGTTTTTTAGGAGGCTTGAGCCCCAAGCAGCGGTGAGGAGGAAGAGGAGGAGGAGGAGGAGGAGGTGAAGATGGAGTGGTGGAGGAGAGGCAGTGGCGTCATGGGGGAGAGAAGACGAGGCGGAGAGAGGAAAGTGACATCCGTTAGAGCACAGAGGAACTGAAGACTGACGGGTTTCAGACACGCTGCGCGCACACACACACACACGAACACACACACTGCACACGAACACACACACTGCACACGAACACTGCACACGAACACACACACTGCACACGAACACACTGCACACGAACACACTGCACACGAACACACACACACGAACACACACACACGAACACACACACACACACGAACACACACACACACACGAACACACACACACACACACACACACACACACACACACACACACACACACACACACACACACACACACACACACACACACACACACACACACACACACACACACACACACACACACACACACACACACACACACACACACACACACACACACACACACACACACACACACACACACACACACACACACGCGAACACACCTAGTACATTATGTGAGCTCCAACACACACACACTTCTGCTAGACACATCTACAAACCCATAACCACGAAGCAACACGCACGCGCGAGCACACACAGACATGCCGATTGTGAGAGCAAAGAGGCAGAAAGCAGAGTGAAAGGGCATATACGCACTACAGCGCAGTGATTCGGTTGTGAAGACAGACGAGCTAAAACATGACGTTGGTGGAAGCATCCCTCTCAAAACTAACTTCCAGCCATGCGCATTTAGGAAGCTTTTCTATGTTGTGTGGGGTTTATTCAGTGGTGGGGTCAGAGTGCAACATAAATAATATTACAGATGGAAATGTGGTACAGAAACCTGGGCGTTCCTTGTTCTGCATGACATCAGAGTCGTGTCTTTTCTAGACTGCATATTTCTAGCTGAACATTCCGAATCAAGCCAATTTCCTCGACCTAACAACAGGCCGACTTAGAACAGTCAGAGTGTTTCTCGCCCTTCTCCCCCAAAAAGTGTGCACTTGTACACTTCCTCTCGTAGATTTCCAAAGGAATGGGACGGGGCAAGGAATATGGTGGAACACGGTAACTCAAACCAGCCCAAGTTTAAACCAATCCAATACCATTAATCCCTTAGGTCGCCTAACGTTTAGGAGGAGTGAACGAGTTGACACATTCAGGAGAAGAGGTAGGAACCAAAATGTCCAAACGAGCAAACAGAAAGAAACCACACAAAGCTGCAACATACAAGAGGAGCATGAAGAACGGTGCAGAACGACGCTCTGACCTGGGGATTCATTTGTGGATTTTAGCATGTCGTTTCCATTGATCTCGGTTCTGCTCAGTTCTACCGGCTGCTCCACGAGCTTATCAACAACGGTAAGCACACACTGCAAAAGAACCTGCATTTTGTTCGCGAAAAATAGCTAATTATACAATGTAGGAAAAGAGGTCTCCCCCCTTTGTAGGACAATTTTTGTGTTTAAAAAAAAAGGACCAATCCATATTAATTTGGGACTTCCGTTTTGTTTTGCAGTGTTTTCCAGCTTTCAATGTGGCGCAGGGCCAGCTGATAACGAGACAGCCACACTACGCAAAACCAATTCACCAAGACGCAGAGACACAAGCAGACCAGTCACAAGGAGCTGCACACAACAGGCGACTTGCCAGAGCACCCAGCAGCATGCCGAAGCAACTACAACAGGAAGGACCCCCAGTCTCAAGCTCCTGGAGAGCTACTGGCGAACAGGCCTTTGTTTCAACTCCGCACTAACACACCTGATTCGGGCCCAGTCTCTGTCCAGACTGAAGACCGATTATGCGTTAAGTGCTGCGTTGCGAAATAAAACAAACAGCCTTTCGGTGTGTTACTGCTGGGCTGGAACAAAAGCCTGCATACCCACTAGCTCTCCAGTCCGAGAGTTGGACGACTCCTGGACTACAGCTACAGTAGGGTGAAGACTGAACGGGTAGAGGAGTGGGGGGGGGGGTATACCTAAGGCGGGGGGGGGTGCCGAGGTGGGAGTTACGGACCCTCACTTACCGGACGGCCGAACTCCAGCTCGGAGAAGAACTTATACCAAGGCTCGTTCTCTAAATCTATGTCATCTGGGTTTAGCTTATAGGTCTGGAGAGAGTGGAGGGTGACAGAGAAAGAGGGAGGGAGAGAGAGGAGGAACAGAAAGCACAGAGAGAAATATGGATCTCATGGTTAGGATAGGGTGTGCAGCACCAAGCTGCAGGGGCTGATGGGTAAAGAAGGGTGGCTCCAGATGGAGAGTTTAACACCAGGGTAAAGAGACAAAAACAGTGTTGCTAACCAGGGCACACAACATTACAACCCCCACCCCCCCACAAAAAAAAAATATATATATATGGTAGCTAACTATGAAGCGTGTCAAATAGAAAGTACTGATGTGCACTTCAGTTTACTCGGTTACTTTTCACATTTCTCATTCAAATAATGGAAAAAGGGATAAAAAGTTGAAAGGGTTGAAGGAGAATGGTCAATTAAATTGAGAGCTAAAGACATAACATTGGCTCATAAAGTGTCCTGAGGCTAAGAAGCTAAATTGCGTCAACCATTCGCTGAACTGCCCTGTATGAAAAGTGTCTTTGCTGCCTTTAGTGCCTTTTGTTACTTCTAGGTTAGACTACTGCAATGCTCTACTTTCCAGCTACCCGAATAAAGCACTAAATAAACTTCAGTTAGTGCTAAATACGGCTGCTAGAATCCTGACTAGAACCAGAAAATGTGATCATATTACTCCAGTGCTAGCCTCCCTACACTGGCTTCCTGTTAAGGCAAGGGCTGATTTCAAGGTTGTACTGCTAACCAACAAAGCATTACATGGGCTTGCTCCTACCTATCTCTCTGATTTGGTCGTGCCGTACATACCTACACGTACGCTATGGTCACAAGACGCAGGCCTCCTAATTGTCCCTAGAATTTCTAAGCAAACAGGAGGCAGGACTTTCTCCTACAGAGCTCCATTCTTATGGAACGGTCTGCCTACCCATGTGAGAGACGCAGACTTGGTCTCAACCTTTAAGTCTTTACTGAATACTAATCTCATCAGTGGGTCATATGATTGAGTGTAGTCTGGCCCAGGAGTTTGAAGGTGAACGGAAAGGCTCTGGAGCAACGAACCGCCCTTGCTATCTCTGCCTGGCCGGTTCCCCTCTTTTTACTGGGATTCTCTGCCTCTAACCCTATTACAGGGGCTGAGTCACTGTCTTACTGGTGCTCTTTCATGCCGTCCCTAGTAGGGGTGCGTCACTTGAGTGGGTTGAGTCACTGATGTGATCTTCCTGTCTGGGTTGGCGCCCCCCCTTGGGTTGTGCCATGGTGGAGATCTTTGTGGGCTATACTCAGCCTTGTCTCAGGATGGTAAGTTGGTGGTTGAAGATATCCCTCTAGTGGTGTGGGGGCTGTGTTTTGGCAATGTGGGGTGAGATTATATCCTTCCTGTTTGGCCCTGTCCGGGGGTATCATCGGATGGGGCCACAGTGTCTCCTGACCCCTCCTGTCTCAGCCTCCAGTATTTATGCTGCAGTAGTTTGTGTCGGGGGGCTAGGATCAGTTTGTTATATCTGGAGTACTTCTCCTGTCTTGTCCTGTGTGAATTTAAGTATGCTCTCTCTAATTCTCTCAGAGGACCTGAGCCCTAGGACCATGCCTCAGGACTACCTGGCATGCTGCTCCAGTTTCAACTGTTCTGCCTGCGCTATGGAATCCTGACCTGTTCACCGGACGTGCTACCTGTCCCAGACCTGCTGTTTTCAACTCTCTCGAGACAGCAGGAGTGGTAGAGATACTCTTAATGATCGGCTATGAAAAGCCAACTAACATTTACTCCTGAGGTGCTGACTTGCTGCACCCTCGACAACTACTGTGATTATTTATTATTTGACCATGCTGGTCATTTATGAACGTTTGAACATCTTGGCCACGTTCTGTTATAATCTCCACCCGGCACAGCCAGAAGAGGACTGGCCACCCCTCATAGCCTGGGTTCCTCTCTAGGTTTCATCCTAGGTTCTGGCCCTTCTAGGGAGTTTATCCTAGCCACTGTGCTCTCCTCACCAGTCGCTCACTATAAAGCACCAAACCAGAGCAGAAAAAAAGTGTTGTAATGTTTAAACTACTACAGCAGAGGGCAATATCTTCCCGTCATAAAGCCCGACACAACTCTGGTACATTTCGGCACACCGGGGCCACGTTCAGTGGCCGAACGTGATCATGGGATTTCTATCTGAAACGTTTGAACAGAGCCAACGTGATTCCTTATTCTACATGTCAGAGAGTCATGTTTACTCTACAAAGCATATTCCTATGAGAACATTCCAAAACGTTAGGTCCTGCTGAACGTGCCCCGGTTGAGTGCAAAAACGCAGAGTGCGCCGTTCTTCAACCGTTTTCCGGGGTTCGTTTGCTCTCGTTTGGTCGGTGTGGCGGCGTGTGACCTGATCAATATGGTTATGACCATTCTGAAATCCAATCTTGTGCAGCACATCATACAAAATCGCCCTCTGGGAAATGACAATCACAACATTCGACTGATTGTTCAGAGACAGCACCATATCCATTGAATTAAACGTTGCACACCACTTCATCCTGCTGAGCGTGGTCCTGTGTAAGGGAGGTAAAAATTAAAGTAACGTTGGTTTAACTGTTCATAAATTACATGGCTGGATTCTTTCTCAAAGTCTAATTTAAACCTTCACCGTGTACTCTGCCCAATACTCTGTACTCTGAGCTTAATATTAAAGTTCACTTTTATACCTGGAGCAAAAACTCGCCTTAACTGAACATACAGAACTGAACATACAGAAACTCTCGCTCTCCCACCTTCTCTCCTGAAGGACTTACAGCTAGAACGTCTCCTACACGCCAGTCCTGGGGCTTATTCCTCAGTCACTCTCAATGAGGTTTACATTGGAACAGAGGAGTGGTTCCACTGCAGTGCCCAGCACACTGCAGGCTTGGCTGTGACATTTACCACCCCCAGTGTCTCCTGGGAAATGTAGTTTATGAGCTGCTGGGGGAAGAGGCTGCCCACTTTATTGGCGATCTTGGAAGTGCATTGTGTATTGGACTTGTAAATCAGCTACTTTAGCTCAGGAAGAGGTGAACTGCACTGTGGAGGGGAGTATAGTCTCACTGATACCTCTCTGTCTAATTGGAGTAAATCTGACCTCCTTAGGTGGTCCATAAAATGAATAGGAAGGAGCTGAATGGGAGGCGGCTCTATGTGGGCTGTGCCCAGAAGAAAGTAGAGCATCAGACGTCAACAGTAGTCAATCAGACGAACACGTGCGATACCATTTTTATGGTCTCTGCGTCCAGCACAAAGGAAGTTAGAGGTAGCTCTGCGAGTCAATGGACACTAGCGTTAGCGCAATGACTGGGAGTCTATGGACACAGTATCTGCTAGCATGCTAGTAGCTACCCACAGACCTCCAGTCTTTGCGCTCACTGGCAGTGATCAGACTTCCATCCAAGAAGTGGACCACAAGATGTTTACAACCGCCTTCTATTTATGGAAGGCCCTATCCAGACAGAGACGTGATGTGTGTGAACTGGTTTTTCCATCAGCAGCCGGAGAGACCCACACCACGACCAGAAACACACGCGGTGATGCGACGAAGGCTTGAAACACGGTTTATTGTGACGTTCTTAGAGAGAAACAGGGAATGAGACGGCGTGGTTGGGATGCATAAGCGAGCCTATAGCTCACCCTGCATTACAGACTTCCCTGACTCAGCGATATTCCCCCCATGCCTGCTCCTCTCCCTGTGCTCGACTTGGATTAATTCCCACATTATTGTGTGTGCCAAGTGGCTCTCTATTCCCTACACACTAAAGGGCAGTTGGCCTGAGACTTTGAATAACACTGCTATAGGGATTAGGGTGCCCGGCAGGAAGCAATGTAGTTCTGGAGAACCGGTCTAAAGACATTATAAGGGACAACACAACCGTTTAAAAAAAATCTCAATATCAAATCATTTCTGGGTCACAATTAAGTGCCACACTGTGACGGTTTTCAATTCAAATGTTCATAAAGAAACAAAAATAGCTTATTTTAGCAAAGAGCAATTTCTCAAGCAAGACATTAGCTAGCTGTCTGGGAGTGGTCTGAGTGGAGAGGGGGAAAACTGAAAAGTACCTGTTATTGGCAGAGAGGTTTGGAACTCTTTCTTATTGGTCTATTAACTAATTTACCACCTGGTGATGTCACCAGGCAGGCCAAAACTCCATCCCACTAAAACAGGCAGACATTTCAGACAGCCTTTTCAAACAGCTCTTAAACTAAAAGGATATCATCATAATTTCCACAATTTCACAGTTTTATTCCAACCTCATAGCGTGGAAATATATATAGAAACACAGGAAAATCATGTGAATGATTGCAGATACTAAACACATTTTGACTGCTTTAAGCTAATCATCCTTAACTTCAGAAGGGTTCCCTCTTTCATCCCCCTCCTCCGTTACCTCTCTCGTTCTCCTAACCGATCACCCTCAAGTCCATAGAGCAGACAGACTAGCACGTGGGTGGCCGACCCTCCTCCTGGAGAGCTACCCTCCGGCAAGACGTCGCTCCAAACCGAATCAGGTGGGTTACAACAGGATTGGAGCAAAACCCTGCATAGCGACAGGATCTCCAGGAGGGTTGGCCAGTCCAATAAAACTCATACAATACACAACTATCACAACTACACCTCTTGCCCTCAATTCCATGTAGCAATTAGCCCCAGCCTGGACAATACAATTTTATTACATTTTTTATTTCACCTTTATTTAACCAGGTAGGCTAGTTGAGAACAAGTTCTCATTTACAACTGCAACCTGGCCAAGATAAAACACAGCAGTGTGAACAGACAACAACACAGTTACACATGGAGTAAACAATTAACAAGTCAATAACACAGTAGAAAAAAATAGTCTATATACATTGTGTGCAAAAGGCATCAGGAGGTAGGCGAATAATTACAATTTTGCAGATTAACACTGGAGTGAAAAATGATCAGATGGTGATGTGCAGGTAGAGATACTGGTGTGCAAAAGAGCAGAAAAGTAAATAAATAAAAACAGTATGGGGATGAGGTAGGTAAATTGGGTGGGTGTTGCGATCGGTTAGCTGCTCAGATAGCAGATGTTCAAAGTTGTGGTGAGGGAGATAAAAGTCTCCAACTTCAACAATTTTTGCAATTTGTTCCAGTCTCCGGCAGCAGAGAACTGGAAGGAAAGGCGGCCAAATGAGGTGTAGGCTCAAGGGATGATCAGTGAGATACACCTGCTGGAGCGCGTGCTACGGGTGGGTGTTGCCATCGTGACCAGTGAACTGAGATAAGGCGAAGCTTTACCAATGGGTGACAGGCAGACGGAGTGTGAAGAAGATTCCAACCCTTTGCGGTCCCTTTCATTTTTGTTAAAGGTCACTGAAATGCTTTATGAGGAAACCCTAGAGACATTATACAAAAACCATATTCAACAACGGGTTGGTCAAAACGAGCATTGTGATTGGCTGAGACGCGCTCTAAGGCATACTAAACAAACAGTTCGGCACAGGTAAACCTTTGACGCCAAAAAAGGGCATCTCGCTTTCTGTTCCATCTGAGAAATCCCTGTGCATCCACTGTACCATCAAGCCCAGCCAGCCGATCCATTCACTTGATATCCACTGTAAAACACATCTAGACATTATCTGCCCTTGCTTCGAGCCTACACAATTGCTTTATTTGGGCACAACACCTCCGCTTTAGTTTGACAGCATCAGGAAGGTGATTGAGTGATACAGAACACCGCCTGTTGAATAAATTAAAATGGGTACAATTGATGAAAATCTAAATATAAGCTTGCTTCTAGGCCTACAGTTCCTTCGGAAAGCATTCAGACAGACCCCTAGACTTTTCCCACATTTTGTTACGTTACAGCCTTATTGTAAAATGAATTAAATTGTTCGTTTTTTACTAATCAATCTACACACGATACCCCATAATGACAAAGCAATACATTTTTTGGGCAAATAAAAAATAAAAAATAAAAATGGAACTATGACATCTACATAACTATTCAGACTCTTTACTCAGAACTTTGTTGAAGCACCTTTGGCTGCAATTACAGCCTTGAGTCTTCTTGGGTATGACACGACAACTGCACATACTATACATATACTTTCTTCTATTGTGTTATTGACTGTAGGTTTGTTTATTTCATGTGTAACTCTGTTGTTGATTGTGTCTCACTGCTTTGCTTTATCTTGGCCAGGTCGCAGTTGTAAATGAGAACTTGTTTTCAACTAGCCTACCTGGTTAAATAAAGGTGAACTAAACATTTTTAAAACAAGTTTGGAACACCTGTATTTGGAGAGTTTCTCCCATGCTTCTCTGCAAATCCTCTCCAGCTCTGTCAGTTTGGTTGGGGAGTGTTACTCCACAGCTATTTTCAGGTCTCTCCAGAAACGTTCGATCGGGTTCAAGTCCGGCCTCTGGCTGGGCCACTCAAGGACATTGAGACTTGTCCCGAAGCCACTCCTGCGTTGTCTTGTCTATGTGCTTAGGGTCGCCGTCCTGTTGGAAGATGAACCTTCGCCCTTATCTGAGGTCCTGAGTACTCTGGAGCAGGTTTTCATCAAGGATCTTTGTACTTTGCTCAGTTCATCTTTCCCTTGACCCTGACTAGTCTCCCAGTCCCTGCCAGTGAAAAACATCCCCACAGCATGATGCTGCCACCACCATGCTTCACCGTAGGGATGGTGCCAGGTTTCCTCCAGACGTGACACTTGGCATTCAAAGTGTTCAATCTTGGTTTCATCAGACCAGAGAATGTTGTTTCTCATGGTCTGAGATTCCTTTAGGTGCCTTTTGGCAAACTCAAAGCCGTCTGTTATGTGCCTTTTACTGAGGAGTGGCTTGTCTGGCCACTCTACCATAAAAGCCTGATTGGTGGAGTGCCCAGAGATGGTTGTTCTTCTGGAAGGTTCTCTCCACAGAGGAACTCGGTCAGAGTTACCATAGGGTTCTTGGTCACCTCCCTGACCAAGGCCCTTCTCCCCCGATTGCTCAGTTTGGCCGGGTGGCCAGGAATAGTCTTGGCGCTTTCAAACTTCTTCTATTTAAGAATTATGGAGGCCACTGTGTTCTTGGGGACATTCAATGCTGCAGAAATGTTTTGGTACACTTTCCCAGATCTGTGCCTCGACACAATCCTGTCTCAGAGCTCTACGGACAATTCCTTCAACCTCATGGCTTGGTTTTTGCTCTGACATGCACTGTCAACTGTAGACAAATCATGTCCAATCATTTGAATTTACCCCCAGGTGGACTCCAATCAAGTTGTAGAAACATCTCAAGGATGATAAATCGAAACAGGATGCACCCGAGCTCAATTTCGAGTTTCAAACTTGTTTTTTCGCTTTGTCATTATGGGGTATTTCATGTAGATTGATGAGGGAAAAAAAGTGATTTAAACCATTTAAAAATAAGGCTGTAACAAAATGTGAAAAAAGTTCCCTAAGAGAGCATCTATATCATTCATATTCAAAGGCCACTACCTTTCTAAAAATACCCCTTTCGAGGATAAATCCCCCCTCGAGCTTAAAAATCGAACTATTATATAATTGCTTCCCAACTCAACCTTAACAAGCATATTCGCCCAAAATAGCAGTAAGTTGGACCACTTCAGAACACGTCATAGAAATGTGTTGATCCCTCTAATGGTTCAGGTACAGTACCTCTAAAGGCTTCTTCCTAGAGCGGAGGTCAGGGGTCTCCGACTCTGTTCCTGTAGACAGAGCCTTTGTGTGTAGAGGGTTTTGTTCCAACCCAGCTCTAAACACATCTCTGATACATGCTGGACCTTACTATCTGGAATCGGGTGTATTCATACTGGGCAGGAACAAAATCCTACACATCCATTGAGTTCTCCAAGACCGACAGTTGGAGATCACTCACTTATTAGGAACCAAGGATGGTGTAGAGGGTGATTATGGGTAATGGAGTTTTAAATGGCTTGGATAATGACAATGTAGGCCAGGGGTGTCAAACTGAATTCCTGGAGGGCTGAGCGACAGCGGGTTTTCATTCCTCCCTTGTAGTTGATTGATCAGTTAAGACCGTTGATTAGTTAGGAACTCCCCTCACCTGGTTGTCAGATGAATTCATTTATGTCCGGCAGTCTAATTGGACACCAATTGAATGGGAATGACAAAAAAAACAGCAAAACACAACGGCCCTCCAGGAATTGAGTTTGACACCCTGATGTACTAATTTTAAAAAATATTTTAAAAAGTGACAAAGACGTGCTTTTGGGCACTCACCGGCCTCTCCTGCTCCAGAGCGGATGATTTCCCGGGCTCGTACTCAAAGATACTCCGGGGTTCAGCGCGGTACTTTCTAGTGTCCACTTTCCTATCCGGAGGGCCCCACTGATTCCTGCTAATAAATAAAGACATCAGCGTGATCTTGGACCTAGTTTAAGATGATGCCAAAGGCGCACCACTAGCCTAGGTATAGGCTCTAGGGCTAAGGTAACCCCTAAGGTGAGGGGTGTCAAGGGACTAGACCTAGGTAAGGACTAAGCCTGGATCTAAGGCCCATGTCTAGGCCTACATTGCAGACTAGGCCTAAGTCTAAGCCTAAAATGGAGACTAGCTAGCCATTGGTCTCGGACCAAGCGAAAGAGAAACCAGACCCGCGGTGTGTCTTACATGGTGTCGGGCGAGTCTCGCTCCCGGTCGCTGTCTCTGGACCTCAGCTGGAGGAGGGAGGGCATGGGCGGGGGTGGCGGAGGCACGGGGGAGGGCTCCCTAAAGGTCCCGGGGCTTCCGCTGCCCGACGGGCTCTTGGCCAGGGGCCGGTACGTTTGTGTCCTGGGGGGAGGGTACGCCATGGTGGGGTTGGAGGACTGACCATGTGTGTCTAGGGGGGAGATAACAGAGAAAGGACGGGGAGGGAAAAGAGAGAAAAAGGGGGAGGAATAAGAGAACGAGAGAGAGAAAGGATGCGGGGGAGAGAGAGACGGGGAGGGAAAATAGAAAGAGAGAGAAGGGGGTCGTAAACTAAGTATTCTTGCAAGTCGGGTGTTTGAACACAGGACAATGTCACAAACCAGTGACATACATTTGAATCGTCAAAAAGAGATAAAGACTCTTACCGCTGTCACCGATGACAGTGTATGTGGCGTTGCGCGCGTCGGCATAGTCGTCATCTGTAGAAACACGGAGGGTGAGCAGAACAACACACACACACGCACACACACACTGCTGAGAGTACCCTTTCCCCTGCATCCATTTGTGCGCACACATACAGATTCTCTACTTTCATCACTGCAGAAATATTCTGCCCGCCTCAGGGAAAACCTCAAGTGGGCAAACTAAGGCTCCCTGGGTAGCTTATCAGCAAGGTGAATACTCAACGTATAAGGACCCAGGAGAACAAAGGGCTGACTATTGAAGTTATCCTTTGAGAACTACAATGAGCTGTGTGTGTGTGTGTGTGTGTGTGTGTGTGTGTGTGTGTGTGTGTGTGTGTGTGTGTGTGTGTGTGTGTGTGTGTGTGTGTGTGTGTGTGTGTGTGTGTGTGTGTGTGTGTGTGTGTGTGTGTGTGTGTGTGTGTGTGTGTGTGTGTGTGTGTGTATATGTGTGTGTGTGCATTGTTAAGAACAAATATGCCTTGTATTGACTATTTGATTTGGTGATGCCCACACAGCGGAGCAGAGATCGCGGCAGTGCATCTGTAGGTTCGACGAGACACAGCTTCTCCCACCCAATCCCCCTCGCTCTCTCTCCTTCCTCTTTCTATTGCTCTCGTTGTATTCTTCTCGGTCTCTCCCCTTCCACACTCTCACTCTAATTAGCTCTGGCTCTGTGGAGCTGTAGTGTTCTGGCTCAACAAGGGCACACAGAGAGAAACCCACACAAACAAATAAACACAATACATGCATGTCCATCCACACACACACACACACTACATGACCAAAAGTATGTGGGCACCTGCTTGTCGAACATCTCATTCAAAAATGATGGGCATTAATATGGAGCTGCTATAACTGCCTACACTCTTCTGGGAAGGCTTTCCACTAGATGTTGGAACACTGCTGCGGGGACTTGCTTCCATTCAGCCACAAGAGCATTAGCGAAGTCGGGCACCAACGCAGTCTGGTCTGCGTTCCAATTAATCCCAACTATGTTCGATGGAGTAGAGCTCAAGGCCAGTCAACTTCTTCCACCCCGATCTCAACAAACCATTGCTGTATGGACCTCGATTTGTGCAGGAGGGCATTGTCATGCTGAAACAGGAAAGGGCCTTGCCACAAAGTTGGAAGTAGAGAATCGTCTAGAATGTCATTATATGCTGTAGCGTTAAGATTTCCCTTCACTGGAACTAAGGGGCCTAGCCCGAACCATGAAAAACAGCCCTGACCATTATTCCTCCTCCACCAAACTTTACAGTTGGCACTATGCATTGGGACAGGTAGCGTTCTCCTGGCATCTCCCAAACCAAGATTCGGCCGTCGGATTGCCAGATGGTGGAGTGTGATTCATAACTCCACAGAACTTTACACCAATCCGGTCGATGCTTGGCATTCCGCATGGTGATCTTAGGCTTGTGTGCGACTGTTCAGCCATGGAAACCCATTTCATCAAGCTCCCGACGAACAGTTCTTGTGCTGACGTTGCTTCCGAGGGCAGTTTGGAACTCGTTAGTGAGTGTTGCAACCGAGGACAGACTGTTTTAACGCGCTTCAGCACTCGGCGGTCCCTCGACGATTCCACTTCACAACAACAGCACTTACAGTTGACCGGGGCAGCTCTAGCAGGGCATACATTTGACAAACTGACTTGTTGGAAAGGTGGCATCCTATGATGGTGCCATGTTGAAAGTCGCCGAGCTCTTCAGTATGGGCCATTCTACTGCCAATGTTTGTCTATGGAGATCGCATGGCTGTGTGCTCAATTTTATACACCTGTCAGCAACGGGTGCGGCTGAAATAGCCGAATCCACTCATTTGAAGGGGTGTCCCACATACTTTTGTATAGATAGTGTACACACGATGCATGCATACACACACACACAGCCCAGGTGTTTGACCAATCTTCGTGAACAGCAAGGAAAGAAAGACCGTAAAGTAAGCATTTCACAGTATTGTATTAGGCGCATGGGTCAAATGAAGTGGGATTTGACCGTACATACTGCAATGGACACACTGTACTGTCTCCTCCAGTCTAGTGCACTTCTGCCCACCTGCTTTGTGAACCATGTGGATCTGCTTGAACATGGTCTTGTACCAGTCCTTCGGCCTATCCACCGTCTGTGGGGAGAGGGAAAACAAAATCACAAATCAAATGGAGGCGACGGACAGACGGACACGTCGGCAGGCATATGGGGCGGACAGACGGCTCGATAGACGGACAGGACAAGGAGAAGTCTGTGTCCACAGTCACATGTTTCTTTTGCTTGTCACTCAGTCATGTGTCATCAGCTGACGGGGGAAGTTCATCTCATGGCAAGTCCATAACATTGACCACCACCGCGAACGTGACTAGGCAGAAAAGTGTCTTTTTCTAGTCCAGAGTGTGTGTGTGTGTTTGACCAGACGTACCCAGATGGCCCAAGCTTGGCCACACCTCCACTAATACCATGGTTACCAGCGAGGGGCCAGAAATATTTAACACACAGCATCTGTCTCTCTCTCTCTGACTATCTGTTTTGGTCTCTCTCCCTCTCCTCTCCTCTCCCAGTATCCACAGCCCCTCAATAGAGTGTTGACTAGTGTCTGAGAGAGAGATAGGCTGCTCATTGCCCCTGTAGTACAATAGCGAGGACTTTGACTGAGTCCCTAATTACAGCTAGCGTACATAAAGAGAGGGAGAGAGCGAGAGAGAGAAAGGGCTCTGAAGAAGAGGTCTAAAGCTGCTGACATCTCAAAAGCATTCCTCCCACTTGGTCCTGCTCACATATCAGACAGGAGACAAGGCTAGTCAGGGCCAGAGGTGCTCCACACAATGGTGAGTCATGAAACACACATTGTGTGCATCCCAAATGGCACCCTATTCCCTATACAGTGCACTACTTTTGGCCAGGCCACATAGGATTCTGGTCAAACGTGGTGCACTATAAAGGGAATAGGGTGCCGTGTGGGACAGAGCCACCGTCAACAACCACAAGATATGAAATATAGGCTTACTGCTCTGAAGCGAAAACCATCCCAACTAAAATGAAACTTTCTAAGCTTTCTTAAAATGTGTTCTTAAAGTAGGCGTCCAGAGAGTTTTTTCCCCCACTTGTCTTGTCGCGTGTATGACTGCCTGTGTGTCCACGCCTCACCGTGCGAATGGCGATGGGGATGCCCGTGTCATCCACGGGGCCGATGCCCTCGTAGTGGGGCGCCTTGATGACCGACACCCTCTTCTCCTCCTCTGAAAAGCGGGCGATGGGCACCGTGCTGCTCATGCTGGTGTGGCCCGACATCACCGACTCTGAACCTTCTGTATGGTGTGTGTGTGTAGTGCAGTGTGTGCAGGGGGAGAGAAGAGGAGGGAAAAAAAGGGATGAATAGAGGGATGGAAGATGGAAGAGAGGACAGTGAACTGATGTGAGTGATTTGGATGGGCTGGCCCAGAAAACGCACACGCGCGCACGCACACACACACACACACACACACACACACACACACACACACACACACACACACACACACACACACACACACACACACACACACACACACACACACACACACACACACACACACACACACACACACACACACACACACACACACACACACACACACACACACACACACACACACACACCCTCTCGTCTACAATGTTGGACAATCCCTTCACAGTAGTGGTGAAACAGTTTATTAGAGATATCCACTGAGTATGCCAAACATTAGGAACACCTTCCTAATATTGAGTTACGCGCCTCAATTCGTCGGGGGAAGGGAATCTACAAGGTGTCGAAAGCGTTCCCACAGGGATGCTGGCCAATGTTGACTCCAATGCTTCCCACAGTTGTGTCAAGTTGGCTTGATGTCCTTTGGGTGGTGGACCATTCTTGATACACACTGGAAACTGTTTAGAGTGGGAAAACCCAGCAGCATTGCAGTTTTTGACACACTCAAACCGGTGCGCATGGCACCTACTACCATACCCCGTTCAAAGGCACATACATCTTTTGTCTTGCCCATTCAACCCCTGAATGACACACACACACACACACACACACACACACACACACACACACACAAACACACCCTTCTTTAGCCCGTCTCCTCCCCCATTAATCTATACTGATTGAAGTGAATTTAACAAGTGACATCAATAAGGGATCATAGCTGTCACCTGGCCAGTCTGTGTCATGGAAAGAGAAAGCGGTTCCGAACACTTCATACACTCAGTGTGTATACGGTACATCATAGTACATGTAGGGATGTGCAACGCCGATGTGAGTTATGCCCCGATAAGCATATTCCCACTGCCAGGTCCACTTTGTCAGCAATTCATTTCCCATTGTGTTCCCCTATGGAGTACTTCCGTTCTGCCTCTAATAGGTGTAAATACATCATATCCTGCAAACAACAATAGTCCCCATTACATCAACTAACTAGACGAGTGCATTAAAAAGGGCCATTATTTCCAGGCGGTAGAAAGAGTGAGGGGATCAATATCAGAACAAAGTGAAAGTACGAGTTGAAACAAATCACCACAGTAGCCTGATGACGTGTAAATTCATATAAATCTGAATACCGGCTATCAATTGGCATGCTTTGTGTGGAGGCGTACATTGTGGTTCAGGATCGTTCTTAGCGTAAAGAGTGCTTGGTTAGGTCGTGGTCGTCAAGCCTTATTCTGTGCTCATTATTTTGTTAAAGGTAGACTCAGTAATATGGCATTGTGGTTAACTGCAGGGCAGCTGCCCGCTGACACGGTCGGGATCCCCACTCTCACCTGCGTTCCGACTCTGCACGTGAACCCCTCCTGGGCTGAACGAGGCGGGGAGAGGGGGGGTAGGCCGGGGGTGAGGACGGTCTCTGGGGGTGGGGCGCACCTCCATTCATTGCCACTTGAATAGCTTGGCCCTGGAGGGGGGGGGGGGCATCAGAACCAGGAGGTTAAGAACAGTGCACACCCATTTGCAAGAAACAACGTTTATAGTGGTCAAAACGTGATGGGACAGACACCCACATAATGTTATCAGCTGGTTAAGACTTTAAGACTCTGTACTGAGAATTGATTAGTCTGTAATAACAATAGGTTTTACCAGTAAGACTAAAATGGTTATACGAGTAGACTGTGATTGTTATGAGAAGAGTGCAACAGACAATATTGGAAAAGCGTGCTGCATCAGAGAGAACACAACAGGTTAGTTAAAAAAAGAAGTAGTGGAGCAGTCGGACGTCAACAAACGACATGGGCTTTACTTCAAAAAATCAGGCGTTTCATTATTGGTTAGAAACGACACGTAAAAGCCGGTGTCAAATCCATGTCACATTGAAAGACCCACAATCAAAAACTCCCACAATGAAATTTAAAAAAATACCTAAACAGGCATAGGAAAGAAGTTGTTGTGCCTAAAAGTTAATGACAGTTGGACCCATCCTCACATTTGTGGTATGTGAGAGAAACACAAAAAAGACACGCTAAGGTGGGACAACGATGCATCAAGACGTTGTTAGACTAAACCATCAGAAGAGTGCAACGGGTGATGTTATGACAGTGGGACAGGGGGGTAGGGCATACAAGAGCGCCTCACTCAAGACGGGTGAGTGGATTAGTTGGAGGAGCTTGTAAACACGGTATTGTTTGGGTGTGGAACAGTTTTGGAGGTTGGGGGGGGACTCAAGCTTCCTTGATGTAGCCAGTAGTTAGCGACGTTGTAGGGGGGGATAGTTACGTTAGTGGCAGCTGCGGCGGAGGTTAGCGGCGGCGCCTCGTCGGGGCCCGTGGTGGACGACATGTGGCTGAGGGTGGGCGAGGGTGAGGGAGACACGCCGGGGGAGTCCAGGCTGCAGATCTGGAGCTCCTCCAGGAGGCCCGCCGTGGAGGACGAATACTGGCTGAGCGCTGACACGGTCACGGGGGAGAGCGAGGGTGACCTGCCCCCCATACCTCCACCAGCACTAACCATGCTAATGCTAACACCGCCGACTACGCCAATTTTGTCCATTCGGTCCCCCCCGCCGCGCTCCAAGGTGGCATATGGGGACGAGACGTACGGAGTGGGCAACAGGGCTTTGAGGCCCGCCAGGTAGTCCAGTGAGTCGGCGCTGTGGCGGTTGTAAGGGGAGCGCCGGGCGCTGTGGTCGGGGGAGCAGGGGTGAGGAGGCGAGCCCTGGTAGGATGGAAGGGGGTTATGTAGGAGGAAGAAAGGGAGAGTTTAATGATGCGGCTGTGCATGGTTGGATGGTCCAAACAGGGCAGGAAGTGACACTGTGTGTGACATAAAATGTTGTGCTGTTTTGTCGCACTGCATTATAGTGAGCAGACTGTTGTTACCGTCACTGTGGGGTAAGAGGATTAGTGCAATCACGGTGTTTGAAGATATTGGACACTGAAGAAAACACACTGTGCTCTAAATCTGGCCAACCCCCTGACAAACACACAAACAAACGCACAATCACAGTTAGTCTGGTTGGTTGGTTGTGCCTGACAAACCACTGTGGTGCTGTTGAAGAAGAACTGACAGAGGTTGATTAGGAAACTGGAACTCTGTTATAGTACCAGCACATTCGCTTCAGCCGGTCGAGGTGGAACTGGAGGGGGGCCTTTCACCTTCCTGGCCTCCACAGGGTCAGAAGCTGGGGTTGGGGCCTTGGGCTCCAGGGTGGGGGCCTTGGAGCCCGGTGGTTTGGGGCTCCGCGGGGCCATCTGGACGGAGAGAGAGGCTGTGTGATGGCTTTGGGAGCCGATGGAGGAGTCTCTATGGGGGGGAAGGTTAGAGGGAGGAGGGGAGGTGGTGAGAGCCTCGGACTGGGGGACGGGCTGGTGGGAGGGGGGATCAGGGATGGTGACGGGGGTGAGTCTGAGGGAGGACACCTTGCGCTCTGCAGCCTGAAGCCGGGTGGTGGTGGAGGAAGTAGCAGTGGAGGCTTTGACCTTGCTGGTGACACTGTGGATGGGGTTGGGTTCTGGCTCAGATTGGGGTTGGGGTACAGAGGTGGTGGTTGTGCTCTGGTGGTGGGAGTAAGAAGACGTGCTCTTGACTGTGTAAGACTCTTTGAGGACGGCCTTCTCGTTGGAGAGGGCTAGCATCCCGTGTCCCAGGGTCTTGGCTAGGAGGGAGCTGTAGGAGGGGGGGATAGCGCCTGTGGCGGGGGAGGGGTAGCTCTCTCTCCTAGGGGGCGGCAGGGGGACCTGATTGACAGCCTGTGCAGCCAATTAGAATTAGAGAAGGAAAACAGCAACAAACAACATTGTTTATCAATGGAACGATTGAAATAAAGATATGAGACGGACAAAATCCAGTCCAAAGTAAAATACAAGACCAATACACCCTTGACTGGAATATATTCCGTTTTTTTCTCTCTACGTTGTAAACATTTTATGAGGTTGTGGTGCGATTTATTTCCCACTTTAAAGCCAACATCATAAAAATGTGGCCTGAAATCAAACAGAGATCATTTTAGAAGATTGAAGAGATGTGTGGAGCAGACTGCTTCCTGGCTGCGTTTATTATCCCCAAATGACACAGACACACACCCACACTCCTCTGGGGGGGAAGAAAGGAATCTTTGATTAGTCTCTTCATCGCCGCTGGAAAACAACATAAACTTATCAACTTGAATCAACAGAAAAACTTGACTGGGGAAATTCTCTGGAGGCACTGGTGGTGAAGGAATAACACTGTCGGATTTATTCACATTATAAACTTCCCGATAAAGAATGCTTTAATACTACGGATTCAACAATGATGGCTTTGCCACTCAACTCAATCAGTGTGGTGTGAAAACTCTGGTTAAATGGATTAAACATCTTAAAATGCTGTATAGGAATTCAACAATGCACAGTTTGTGTGTGTGTGTGTGTGTGTGTGTGTGTGTGTGTGTGTGTGTGTGTGTGTGTGTGTGTGTGTGTGTTCACCTGTGTGGGGGACCTCTTGTCTTGCAGGTTGGGCCTGACGCTGCGGAAGCCCTTGGCGGCCAAGGAGGAAGTGATGTCGTCGCCGTTCCCTAGTCCATCGGTGCTGCGTGACCTCCAAGCATCTGGAACACACACACACACACACACACAATTACAGGTCACAGTCACACATCTCATAATACAATTATACGTGACACCTAGACCCCTTGATGCCAACCCACGATGTATCCCTTTTCACTGCTTATAGTGCAGATAAATTGGATGTGAGTGTCGAGTCAAGATAAGACGGACCACGTTGAACTGCAGTTACCTGAATCTGACGAGTGAGACTCGCTCCCTGCGAGGAGAAAAGAAACACACACATTGACATGACTTTTGGTGTGCGTGTCTACTAGACGCAGGGTCCTCGTCAATATGCGGCAAGAGAGACATTGGAATGGTGGGTTCAGTAGTTTGAATACATATGCAAGCGAATGAGAGACTTCTGAAAGAGGGAGAGAAGAACATTTAGGGAAGGAAAAAGGGACTATTCAATGACACGTAGAAGGGACACGGCTAATATGGAGTGCTGTCAGAGGCACGTCTATTCTACACCGTCCATTTCTAGCAGAATGTTCCCCCTATGTTGTGTTCCGACACAATCGATCCTCATCTGAACGTTCCGCAACGTTGTGCCCTTCTGAACGCAGCCCGTACAAAAGCCGATAGAGCCGAGACAAAGCCAGGACATTATGACCCAGTGCACACAAGAGAGATAGAAACCAGGGTCATGTTCTTTCAGCACCAAACGGAAACAAATAAGAGGGAAACGGGGAGGTACAATCGGAACTTTTCCGAATGAAAAAAAAAAATGCTCGTTTTCCATTGCAAAACATTTTGCCACGCTGTGTCCTATTGAACATGACCCTGTGTTACCGTCCGCATATCCTGCATATAACTGCTATTAACGCGAGTGTCAAATAGAATATAGATTTATAAACCTATTAGAGGTAAGAGGACATACAGCAACTAACCAGCTAGATACTTTGTTTTGGGCCACGTTGAGTGTAACACGGCTAACTAACTAACTAACTAACAAATATTTATAGTTACCAAATAAATCATTGCAATCGCTAAATGTATTTCATCAGAGAACACCACATTGACCATATAGATTATAGCCAAGCTACATACAGACATATGATGGTGTATGATGTGTTTTTATCTTCTAGCACAGTGGACTAAACTAATTACCACACCAGCTGAATCAGTTGGTACTGGAATAGATCAAATAAGTGGAACTGGGGGGGGTACTCAATGAAAGGTTTAGGAAACACTACTGTAGAAGATGGGAAGAGGTTGCTGTTATTGGGGGGAGCCTACTGAACACAGACATACAGTACCATCAGCCTAACTAATGAATCTATTTCAAACCCCATAGGTTTGACTATGGTTGGCTTCGGAGAGAGCAGCAGAGTGGGAAACTGATGACAGAGAAGACAACACAAAGCAAGAAAAGAAAGGAATCTCCCGACCAGTCAGAATAAAAACTCTAAAGAGGCTTGGCTAAATTAGCAGTTTAAGAGGTAGGAGAGAGCTATCAGAAATACATGGAAAGAGGGATGAGACAGTCGGGGTCAGGGAGATGACAGGGAATTCTGGGTATCCGGAGATATTCCGCGTCGACAGGATATGTTGTTAATAGCCGATGGCGTCGTGTGAAGCCATTGCTGCCTTGCATTTTCGGGGGAGATGTCTTTCACTACGTTACCCATGAGCAACAGGGGGGAGTGGTCTATTACTTTTCACGGCAGGGAAATTAAAATGTGGTTTCCAACCCCCACTGAGCGCTAGCTGGGTCCCTAAAATGAACAGCATGAGGCAGACCGCACTTGAATCTGTCAACTTGTTCTATACAGCAGATTTGAGGTACAAGTTGTGCTTAACCAATATCAGATTATCATACCTTTCAACCCTGGCTTTAGTCATTGGGGATGTCATAATATCTGACCCTGTATCAGTGATTAAGGCCAACTTTGATGCTAGGTCACCACACCCTTTAGACCAGGGATTGTCAAATAGGTTTGGCCTCAGGACAATTTTTTTCTGAGCTAATAGTTGGTGGGACAGAACATAATTAGCCTATAATATTACAACATTACATTACATTACAAATTGAACAACATTTTTAACATCTGATTGTACATAATAAATTCATAGTATATAATACATTCAGTGACTAACAATGGTTTTGATCTGATTACGCTCCTATTCAATTATAATTGGTCTATTTCACTGTGTGTTGATTGGTTGGGACAAATAGGTCTACATGGCCTACTGTAGGGCCCTTCTTGTGACGTCAACATTCGTTCAGAAACAATTAGCTCCATAGCAACAGAAAATGTCGCTCTCATAAAGTATCAATAGAAAGTTGGTAATGAAAATTGAAGGTTCGGGGAAGAACGTGCACTTCATCTTACCATATTTCTTTCCCACAATGCCAAGCCAGCTGTGTCTTATTTGCAATGAAAATGTTGCTGTTTGCAAAGAATTCAAAATCTCAGATGTCATTATGAATCTAAGCATGGGAACTTCAAAGTGGCCTTCCTGCCCCAGACAAGAGGCCCGACGCAGAAACATCGAAGTGTTAACTGCAAGCTACACAGCTTTTTTTTGGGGGGAGGGGCTGACATATTCTGTCACTTAAAATGGGTTAAATCTGCAGTTACAAGGAAGAGGAAAGACAGTCATGGACATGGTGGAAAAACTTGTGGCCTAGGAAACTTGTGGCCTAGGAAACTTGTGGCCTAGGAAACTTGTGGCCTGTGGCCTAGGAAACCTGTGGCCTAGGAAACCTGTGGCCTAGGAAACTTGTGGCCTAGGAAACGTGTGGCCTAGGAAGCCCTGGTGGAGAATTATACTCTCTTGCTAAGAAAACGATACCTTCGCAGGATGAGGCCACAATTGAATTCCAGACATCGAGCCAAATCAAGGATGCGCTCAGGAGTGCTGAGTTTTGAGTGGCATGCTCAGAGAAATACAGTACAACAAAGAAACGTGCATTTTATGCGCCAACAATGCTTGGGTCGCCTTACACCTGCGAGCCCTCATTTTCCTCCATGAACGCAATATAGACCATCTCACCCCGACATCCACTAGATTGTGTCTGAGGGAAAATGCAACTTTTCCTATTGAGTAAGTAACTTAGAGGCCTATATGACTGTAATTACTAACATTATTGTGAGTGCTTATCTGGAGATATTTAGATCACAAGCTGACAGTATTTTATGTTTGAGCAGGCTATCCCGATACAGACATCAACTTTTTTATCTTTAAATTATTGTTTTATGTAGGATGCTACATTTTTGGTTAGTTGAAATTGTAAATGGGCCTAATTTTTAAATATTTTTTTACTTCTATTAGGCCATATATTTGGTTCTTGTGAAAGACGCTGTTGAGTCTACCCTCAGCTACTTAAGTTATTTTATAACTTAATTATATTAATTATATTTAATTATATTATAATTATATTATTTAGGTAGCGTAACTTCCTTCTTTAATGAAAAACCAAAAATCATATTTCGGGGGGGCCTAATAATATTGCTGGCAGGCAAGATTTGGCCCGCAGACCGCCAGTTGGGAACCCTGCTTTAGACTATGCAATACCCTCACAAGCAATATTTGTGTTTGATGTCAGTCCATGAAGATTAAAGTCAAAGACAAACACACAACATCCCTGTCTGTTTCCCACTAGATCCAAGGTCAGAGCCAAAATGTAGGGTAAGAGTGAGTCGGGGGTTGCCATGGTTTCAAGCCACCACAACACCATTTCTAAATTGGTCACGCCCAACCGTGTACAGTGCACACATCCGCTGCAACGCACGTTGGGAATCCCCTCGATTCAAACAGAGCCCAGTCTTACCCAATCACAGCAAAGCTCTGAGAAACGGACACAAACCATCTAGTTTCTCAGAGGAATGAAAACAGAACAAAGGGGGAAGAAAAGAAGTGATATTGAGTGATATTGAGTGATATTGAGTGATATTGAGTGACAGCAGAGGATAAAGGAGAGGAAACGATGACAGATCGTGAGAAGGACGCTGGTGCCAGAGGATAACAAACGACGGTTGTCACAGGGAGAAAGACTAAATGAAAGCAACAGGAAGTGAATGATGTCAGGGCGGTGGAAGGGATGAGGTGGAGGAAAAGACAACATTTAAACAAAGTGGCCATTTTATGTCTTGATAGAACATGAAGCCCCACGAAGGACACTATTAAATAGAATGGTATGGGGTATTAACAAAATTAACAACTGTTACAGTAATTTACTCAATTACAGTGCATTCGGAAAATATTCAGACACCAACCTTTTCCACATTGTTACGTTACAGCCTTATTCTAAAATTGATTGATTTCCCCTTTCAATCTACACACAATACCCCATAATGACAAAGCAAAAACAGGTTTTTCAAATGTAAAAATTAAATAATGGAAATATCACATTTACATAAGTATTCAGAGTCTTTACTCAGTACTTTGTTGAAGCACCTTTGGCAGCGATTACAGCCTCGAGTCTTCTTGGGTATGATGCTACAAGGGGAGTTTATCCTATTCTTCTGTGCAGATCACCTGTATTTGGGGAGTTTATCCTATTCTTCTGTTCAGCAGATCCTCTCAATTTATTATCTTGCTCTGTCAGGTTGGATCTTATTTGGTTCTTTCCCTCTTTCTATCCCTCTCTCTCCCCCTCCCTCTCTCACTCTCTCGCTCTCTCTTCTCTCTAGTGTTCCTGCTCCCAGCTGTTCCTATTCCCCTAATCAATCATTTAGTCTATTTTAAGCCTGGATTCACCGTGCTGTGTTTGTGTGTGCCACTCAAGGACATTCAGAGACTTGTCCCTGCTGTTCAAACCACTCCTACATTTACTTTACTGGATTAAAGACAGGTGGACTCATGACACCTACATTTACAAGTTGGACTCCAGAAAACATCTCAAGGACAATCAATGGAAACAGGATGCACCTGAGCTCAATTTCGAGTTTCATATTTTTTATACATTTGCAAAAAAATAAAAAATAATCTAAAAACCTGTTTTCGCTTCGTCATTATGGGGTATTGTGTGTAGATTGATGAGAAAAAATATATATTTAATCAATTTTAGAATAAGGCTGTAACGTAACAAAAATGTGGAAAGAGTCAAGTGGTATGAATCCTTCCCGAATACACTGCATGTCTTATTTGCGCATCGTCAAAAGTTGCACTGATTGACTGTGTTATAGCACGGCCTTCACTTACCCCCTTCAACATCCGTGTGACTCAATGATCGTCTGTACAGGCCTGCGTATGTGTGTTAGGCATACGGGTTGTGTTTTGTTGGTGTGTGTGTGTGTGTGTGTGTGTGTGACAGTGGTGTGTATTAGGTGTGTGTGTGTGTGTGTAGTACCTGTAGCCAGATTCGGGACACTCTGGACCCGCTTCATGTGGGAGCGGGTGACTAGCAAGGCGGTGCTTTTGCGAGTGTGTCCTCCGCTATCTGAGAAAGCACAGCCAGCAGCCACGGCAGCAGAAAGCAGCGCACACACACACATACACACACAAACACACGCACAAGCCAAAGGCCCCCCAGGGAAGAGAAGGCAAAGCACATGCATTACAACGGCTCCATTCTCATAAGCAATGGGGGACGGGAGGAGGATGACGGCTCATGTCGAGACGGATGGAGGGAATAGTCTGTACTGACATACGTCATAGTATCCTATGCCATTATACACAGTGTTGTTGATTGGCTTGTCAGCAGGAAGTTGCCCACTGTGATGTCATCGCTGACTGACTGTCTATGTGTCTACTCTCTTAGGTTGTCAATACTGAATAGAACTAAAACTAGAAAGGAGAGATTCTATAACAATCATCACCAAAAACCTCTCTTAACCGATTGTGTGTTTGTTTACATTCTGGTCGATTCAGGCATGCAATAAAACGCACAGTAATTAAAAGTCCCCCTTCCTACTTCATATGAACTATGACCTCAGCGCAGATTAACGTTCATGCTTGCTTGGTCATCGACGTGGGAGTAATGAAACGCTGTTTATTTCTCCAAGAGGGCACAGAATCACTCTGCATGCAAAACGTTTCAGCGCACCCTGCCATTTCGAAGGCAACGTTCTGTTGGCAAACACTGTGGGATGTTCAGTGACTCAGTCACTCGTGATGTAAACATTAACCAAAGCTGGAGCAAAGCTCTGATTGCAATGTCATGGAAACTTAATGAGGGCATATGCCTGGCGGACTCGATAAGAGCATTCTAGATTGTGCGGAGGCTATTGGCACCTCGATAGGTCTTGTGCTGTGAACTATTGCCATAGCAGGAACAAATCCAGACTTTCATTGGCAGAGTAACAGACGGCGTAGGAGTGTAATAACACTAAGTGAAGGATTTGTCATCATAGCTACTGTAATGAAACACTCTATACATTTTGGGATGCGGGCCAAGTTCAAGATGGAGCTTTAGAGGCCGATTTATGAATTAGAGGCCGATTTATGAATGAGAGGAATTACGTGGGTGTATAAGTAGATCATAAAGCAATGGAATATGTGTAATGCCTCTATGAATCTACATTATAGAGCAGGGGTGGCCGTCACTCCTCCTGGAGAGCTGTTGGATGGGGGGGGGCATTTTGCTTCAACCCTGTTGTAACACAAGGTCCTATAAGCAGCTGATTGGGAGTGTTGGGTTTGTTAGAGCAGGGTCGGAGTGAAACCCTGCAGGAGAGTAGCTCTCCAGGAGGAAGGCTGGCTACCCTTGCGCTATACGTTTCATTGATCAAGGCTGGAATCGGCCGTCCTTCATTCAAAGCTTTTCTGAATGCTAGGCTAATGCTAACAAGATGCCGATACTCTTAACAGCTCTAAAAGTCTTCAAACAGATCATTTGTTATGAAAACAAACATAAAAATAAGAGATCTGTTGCGAACTTGCCTCAATCTAAATCTTGAAATGAAATGAGAGTTGGTTGAAAGAAAACACACAAAAAACGATGACATAGCTAAGCAACTCCGGCAGCAAGCAGTACTCAACAGCTGGCAAATGTCAACGAACACGGATATGCGCAATGCCTTGAGGTCAACATCCTAACGTGTGTGTGCGCTTGTGTTGCGTGGGGTTTAAAAACAGGCCCATCACATACCTGTATTCATGTTGAAGAGTTCTCCTAACAGTTCTACCGTCGCTGGGTACACTTTCCTGGAATAAAGGAATCAGAGACAGTGGTTGGATTATTGCCCAGTGTACAGCCCTCAGATGAAACAGAAATCCTACTTCTCTTTCGCATTACCTGGTGCAATTCAGCTCGTCATGCCACGTAAATGGACATTGTGGATAATACATGTACTGTACCTCAAAAAGTTCTCCATCAGAAATAACTTGAGCGTCTGACTCGAAAACTAAAAGTCTCTTAAAGGGGGACATTTTGACTACAAAAAAGTAGTGCGGTTGTAAAAACAGACCTCATTTCCTCAAATAGTTCCAACATGCATTCCTCCCATTGGTGTTAAGGGCAGCAGAATTAACATTGCCCCAGTTTTGTGCCAGGCTCAACACGACTCTAGCCTAAAATGAACATTCATTCCTGTTTGTTTGTCATTTTCTTAACTTCTGAAATCAGGTGGATTACTGCTCGGTTGGACACAAGTCCTAGCAGTCGTACAGTAGCGAGGGTAGCTGCATCTCTGCAGAGTAGCTCCTGGAATTGAGTATCACAAGCATGTAGTCGTGGAATGTGAAACATTTGAAATGTTCCTTCCTTTAATCTATATTGTATGAGGAAACCCCCTTGAGTTGTGCAGCTATTTCCCAGGGGGATTTTTTAAACCTCTAATTTAAATAAAATAAATATCCATTAATTTTTGCAACTATGTGGATGATAATATAAATTCAACTTGAAGCACTGAAAATATATTATACATGGATAACTGAATTTATAAATCAACAAATCTATAAATATTGCATAATAGTATAGGCTACACATAGGCCATCACACAAAAGACCATACTAAGAAAACCGACTTCCTGCTACACTGAGCACAAGGGCTCTGTCACAAGTTAGATCTACAGATACATAACTCGTTAGGACAGAGCGCCAAACAGAGGGACGGGCAGAAACAAACGGGTTCACTTGTGGAGCGATGAGCTCGCGGCTGACGGACGAATCAAAATCAATTAGTGTACCTCAGATCTGGCACGTCTTTATGCATCATCCCTGCCTCGCTGTTGAATTTACAACAATCTTAATCCGAAAATCCCTGGCAGAACTTAGCCTTAGTTTAGTAAGATATGGAGCAAAATATCACCTTTGTTTTGAGATATTCCCTTTGAGTGTCTGCTATGTTCATTGTTTTTTATGTCACTCAATGTCCGCGCTGTCACACTGGCATAACGTCATGATAAGGGACTGATAAATGCTACAGGCCAACAATACAGTTACTTAACTGTACCGTATGTACACGTACCAAACAGACACCAAATGTAATGTCTTAATGCTGTACATGATGGGTGATGAATCAGCTCTGAAAATACTCTTGTCCATGATTGATATGGAAAAGGGCCCTGTTGGAAAGTCCAGGCCTTGGTATGTTTGTGTACATGTTTAATGCGTGTGTGTATATAAGTACGGTGCCTTCAGAAAGTATTCACACAAACCTTTACACTAATCCATAATGTCAAAGTGGAAACCTGTTTGTCGAACATTTTAGAAATGTCTTCAGTGAATAAGTATTCAACCCCTTTGTTAGGGCAAGCCTAAATAAGCTCAGGAGTAAAAAATGTGCTTAAATTGCATAAGAAGTTGCATGGACTCATTCAGTGTTAAGTAGTAGTGGTCATGATTTTTGAATGACTACCCCATCTCTGTAACCCACATAAAATTATCTATAAAAAAATGGTGCCTCAAATCGAGTAGTGAATTTCAAAACACAGATTCATCCAAAGACCAGCAATATTTTTCAATGCCTTGCAAAGAAGGGCACCGATTGGTAGATGTGAATATTCTATATTTTTTTTAATAAGACGCTGAATATCCCTTTGAGCATGGTGAAGTTATTCATTACTGGAGGCTTTGGATGGTGTATCAAATGCACCCAGTCACTACAAGTGTGCAGGCATTCTTCCTAACTGAGTTGCTGGAGAGGGAATTTGTTGTCTAGCAATGATCAACAAATTAACTTGACAGAGCTTGAAGAATTTTCAAAAATAATACAAATGGGCTAATATTGTACAATCCAGGCATGCAAAGCTCTTTCCCAGAAAGACTCACAGCTGCAATCACTGCCAAAGGTGCTTCTACAAAGTATTGAATCAGGGGTGTGAAGAAATTAGATTTCTGTCATACATTTTTATATATATATATATATTGGCCCATTCCTCCTGACAAAGCTGGTGTAGCTGAGTCTGGTTTGTAGGCCTCCTTGCTCGCACACGCTTTTTCAGTTCTGCCCACACATTTTCTATAGGATTGATGTCAAGCAATGTGAGTTTGAAGGTAGGCCTTGAAATGCATCCATAGGTACACCTCCAATTGACTCAGATTATGTAAATTAGCCTATCAGAAGCTTCTAAAGCCATGACATCATTTTCTGGAATTTTCCAAACTGTTTAAAGGCAGTCAACTTAGTGTATGTAAACTTCTGACCCACTGGAATTGTGATACAGTGAATTATAAGTGAAATAATCTGTCTGTAAACAATTGTTGGAAAAATTACTTGTGTCACTCACAAAGTAGATGTCCTAACCGACTTGCCAAAACTATAGTTTGTTTGTAGTTTGTTTGTTGTAAACTAAGAAGTTTACATACGTTTTAATAACTCCAACCTAAGTGTATGTAAACTTCCGACTTCAACTGTATGTATGTCTGTACGTATGTACACACACAGTATATGCCTTAATTTCTAAAATATATTGACTCTGCTTTCATTTGACATATTGGTGCTCATGGGTCCTTTTAGATGGAAATGCCCATTACTAGTGGTGCAACAGATCACAAATCTCACGGTTCGGATCGCAGTTTTGAGTCACAGATTGGATCATTTTTCGGATCAGCATAAAAACTAAAGAAAGGGAGACAAATATAACTTCGCTTTCCTTTTATTACTTAAAGAAAACAAAGCAAGGAAGTTTTCAATGTTTTAAATAAAATCTTAAATTCAATACTCAATTGTTAAATTACAGTGCAATATGAGGCATGTAACCTTCCTTTGAACAATTGTGAATGCAAAAATTGCCTGTGTCCACATCATTAAAACAGTTTAAAAAGGCCAAGCAAAGCAGACCTGAGCTTGTAACTTCAAATTATATATATATATTTTTAATGTCTACATTCTCTGGGGATTAGGGTCGACCTCTTTGCAGTCACTATGTCCCCTGCCGTGGAGAACACCCTCTCGCTGGGAACTGAAGTGCCAGGCACAGCCAGGTAGCCTCTAGCCATCATGGCAATGTGAGGGTATTTACACTCATTGCTTTTCCACCATGTTAGTGGATCACCATCCACTGGAACGCCGCTTGCTGCCTTGTAGGATGCCTCCTCTTTGATGGTGTTGGCAAACGTCTTGCCCGTGTCCTTGCTCACAAAGGTCTCCCGGCAAAGCTCCTTCATGGCCAAATTATTTTGTGGAGGACATGCCTCAGAGTCTGCTCCTGTCAGCTCTGTGGCTCGACCCTGCAGAAAGAAATGACTTGATCTAACTATTTATGTTCATAGAACTATAATTGTGGCAATAACATTTAATAAAAAGCCATTATTATTACAAATTTAAATAAATTAATGATATTAATAGCAATAGCATAGACTAAGATTAGACTGCAGTATATTATTGAAGTAATTCACTCTTACTTTTTTATTTTACCTCTTCAGTGGCCACAATCTCAGTGGTGAGATCACTATGTCCTCTGGTATAGGGCAGGGTCTAGGTGAGACAGGGACTTGAACCTTGGATCCAGTGCAGTAGATCTATGAAGGTAATCCTGTACGTTAGGGGGTTATCTGGGGTTCAGGTCCTCTCTAATGGCAGCCTTGACATCTCTAGTGCCGTCTTCATCACTTGGGGCCATGGATTGTGGAATCCTTGTTTTCAGAGGTAGGATCACGGACACAGACGGTGAAGTTTCAGTGCTCAACAGGCATGTAACCGTTTTGAGGGGTTTGAGCACCTGGAGGACCTCCTCTGCCACTTTGGCGTTATCATCAGACAAGGTGACAATGTCTTTATATTTTTTTCGGAGTCTTGTCGATCAGTGCAGAGTATACAGCTGCCTGCTGCTCAAGATGGAACTCCACTTATGACATGTTGGAGAGCTATGCTGTTGTGACATGGTGTATGAGCTTGTGGGTCGGTGGCTCTAACATTTCTTGCTTGGTCTTAAGCACATGAGTGGCTGTTGTGCTTCGGTGGAAAAAGGAAACCACCTTCCTGATCCTCCCAAGGAGGCTGTCCATCTGGTTCACCGAGGTTCCCCTTTGAGATGCTAAATTGATCACATGTGCAAAGCGAGCTACCTGTGGCCCCCGTCCAGCCTCTATCACTGCATTTACTTGGTTCTTGGCATTATCTGTGGTGATTGGGATATTGATATTGGGCCTCTAGCTTCCACTCTGCTACTGCTCTCCTAGCAGTACCTCCACCGGATTTGTGCCTGTGTGACTCCGAGGAGGGAGTGTCTGTAGCACCGGACTTCGCATCTCCCACTCCTCTGTGGTGTAGGGAGTAGTCACAGTTATGTAGAGGATGCCTGGGATAGTTCGGCGACAATTTATGATCTTTTCCTGTTCATAAAGTTCTGGCACGATCTCCATACTGAAGTGGGTACGCGAGGGGATTTTGTAGCGTGGCTCAAGCACTTTCAACCAGATTTTGAAACCTTTTAGTTTTCCACAACAGAGTATGGCCTCATGTCTGCAGCGATAAACATCCCGATAGATTTGGTGATGGCTTCAGCCCGGTCTGATTCTGCAGCAAAGGGCTTAATTGCAGCGGTGAGAAGTTGTTGTCTCTTGGCTGAGTTGGCTCCCATCACTGACACACCAGGGTGATGATGCTTTAAAAAGATGTGGCCACGCTCGATGTATATCCATGATCACGCGGCTTTCTCGTGGCACAATGACAACACACCGTAATGGTGTTGTCCACCACCCTTCTTCCATCATCATATTTGACAGGGAAGCCGAAATGCTCCCATGCATGAGACGTAAATGAAGCGGGAGGCTTTTTCCAGTTCTTCAGCTCCTCCGCCGGCCATGGCCGTCACTGATTTTTTCTTCTTAGCTTTTTTTTCAACGAGAGCATCCAGGATAGATTCATTGGGATTCAACTGCTTTAAAAAAATAAAAATAAAAATCAACCTTCAGAGTAAAACACAGCATCGGTCTTGTCTTTACCTTTTCACTGCAACTCGGGAGTCGAGATTTAGGGAATTATCCCTTTAAAAAGTATCAGTGGCAGTAAAACTATTTCACACTATGCTGGTTAAACTATACAATTGATCTGCGGTTCACATGCGTGCCGAACCGTGTGGGGGTGAGCCGCACGGATGAACTACGGTCCCTTACACCACTACCCATTACCCACAATCCTTTCCTGGCAGTCAGTAAATGGGAAAACACTTAGTCTCCTATGCAGCATTGAAAATAGGCAAAGGTGGATAAATATGCAGCAGGGGAAAATGGAACTGGGAGGTCAAGAACAGCAGGAAGCTGAGGACTATGTTGCATTCTGGTTACGGCAGGAGGCAGGAGCCAGGAGGACATGGGTTGCATCTCAATACACCAAAGATGGCCTCCATATCTGCACTGGCATTAAAAGAACTGGACAGGTGAAAGCAACTTACCATAGCAGGCATCCTCCACATTGCCTTCACATTCCTGTGTTTTCAGAACGTCGCAGAGGGTGAGGAAAAGTCACTTTTTCTAAAGGTTATGTCCACACACACACACACACACACACAGCTTGTTTGCTGCTCCCACAAGTGACGTTTAACTAAAAGCTACCGAAACAGCGTCTCCTCTGACATGGTTGTCGTCAGGTAACCAAACCCACATGACACAGGGGATGAAGCCATGTGTAGACACGTCTACGGCTTAGTGGACACACCACGGCAGGTCTGCCATCGAGACACGTTTCTCACATGGACGGGACTGGAAACTGAACCATCTTAAGCATTCATCCCCAAATGCACCATCATGGATGGATTCAAACAAAAAAGGGTAGACTCAAATCATTGAATGGCTAAAAAAAAACAGAACCTACCGATTGTGGGTCCTTTTAGAAGGCTAACAAATAACCAAGCTGACAGACAGCCGATAAAGCCCATCGGACAACCGGGGGCCACCTCTAATTGGACTGCAAACTGGAATATTCATCTCTCGGTTTAAAAAAAATGTGCAAGAGAAGCACTTAGGACTCTATTGACTTTTAAAAACACAAGCCGTACGTCTTGCCAACACAGCCAGTGTTGGTGGTGCTAGACAAGTGGCCAACACTCTGATGGGTTTCTATAGAGCGCAAACGATAGATGCTAAATGCTGCTATACAATGGCTAGTTGTCTGTCCATTTAGTAATCTCACACAGCTACACACATTGGGGTTAATCCCGGGGCTGGCGTCATGGCTTGTCGCTATCCAAACCAGGGCCAGGGGCAGAAAGGATCATGTTTCCGGGGGACAGACCAGCGGCGACACAGCAGCTGTGGCCACCACGGCCCACGGGGGAAGTGTTATGGTGGGACACTGGATCCGCTCTTTCAAATGAGTGATATTCAAACTTGTTCAGCAAAAACTAAATAACACTTTAGAAACTTGGGTCCAATATTATTTCACAAAGCAAGTTGACTGCGAGAACAATTACAATTCACAACTTGTGTCCAATTGGAATCTGGGAATACGCAGGTACACCTAAAATGTCTTTCCACACCGAGCCCCATCTCCAACTGCAATTCCACCGAGTCCCCCTGACCAGAGAATCAGCATGGAGCCATTCGAATGTCTGAAGCTTTAATGCCTATAAAACAAGTCACAGTCCTCGTATCAGACGGTCATGGGGAGGGTTGTGACAGCGGCTGTAAATATTGAAGCCTGGCACGTACTGCTGTGATTAAAATCGGCTGGTGCCGCGGCGCTATGTTTACGAGGCATTAGATGCCAGCACCTGATGAATCCCCAGACAAGCCAGTTGCCGCATATCAACGGAATAATCATTTATAGAACAGGAAACGAGGAAGGCGGATGGGAGGATAAAAACAGGTCGGATAAGGGAGAATACAATTGGAGAGTGAATGGCCGGTCACTGCTTGACGCTCTCACCAGAGCTCCTTATTGCATGTATGAAAACATACAATGTCTGAACTATTACATCCATATCATGAGACTACCATGGTTGAATTGTGCCTATCTATTCCACTGCAATGGCCACTTAACTTTTCACTGCATTGATTCAAAGTTACACTCAGCCTCGGTGTTACATTTCTGCTGGGTCATCACTATAGAATCTCTTCACTCTGTGTCGACGAGCACCCGTGCAGTTATTCTGTGCACTTCTCATGAAGAGGAAGACACTCCAGCACGCCGCTGATATTTGACGCCCCAACAAACAATGTGATGGAGCTCACTGCAACATTTTGTGAACCTCCGAGCCTCTCGGATGCCCAATGCATCACACCACTCGGAGCGTCGGCGTACGCGGTCACACACACACACACACACACACACACACACACACACACACACACACACACACACACACACACACACACACACACACACACACACACACACACACACACACACACACACACACACACACACACACACACACACGCACGTGAAGAAGTTGGAGCACAGGATTAGCCGTAGTGTTAGGTATCGGTGTGTCTGGGCTATAGCTGGGAAGAGTTTAGAGTGCGGACGAGAGGTCTATTTGAGATCCTGGGATTGTAAAAAAAGTGGCGTTGCGTGTCTAGAGACGTAATTCTGACACCACTCACGACATTGCTGAGAGATAAACAAAAACATCCCAATGAAACGCGGTGACATTCAAAAGACGGCGTGAAGGTAGAACATCCTAGCCCTCTCCGTTTGGCCTCCTGAGGGTGGCGGGGGATTTCATTACACAAGATGCCTTCGTCCCAGGTGATGCGCGTTTGACTACGTACGCTAGTAGGTCTTGACAAAACTGCAAAAGCTGTGCGTTTTTCCTACCCAATTTCAAAATGGACCCCTTACTCTATTATGAACGTTTTGGTCCGGTTTCCCGAGACACGGATTATGCCTAGTCCGCGACTACATAAATAATACATTCGAAATGGAATTTCCAGGACGAGACTTGATCTGTGAAACCGGCCCCGTAGCCCTGAGGACCCCCCTGGGTGCATGTCTAGTTTTTTTGTCCTAGCACTACACAGCTGTTTCAGATAACCAACTCATTAAACTTTGACTATTTGAAATCAGCTGCGTAATGCTAGGGCATCGAAATTCCATCAATAATAATGATTTTTGTTGTCGTTGTCCTGGACTAGGCTTCATCTGTGCCTGCTGAGCGCAAACTTGAACGTTGTGAAAACTCTGTGCAACTTTCAGTGTGCGTTTACTTACGAACACTGAGGCTGTACCCGCTTTAAGTCAAGTACGCTACCGTGGATGATCATAATGTGGGCTTACCAGAGTGGCCTACCGTCAAAAACAATGGAGAAAATGCATCTCATAACATGTAAAAAGCTGTTCATTCAGCCTACAGTAGCAAACAATGTGTGGTGTTCAATGACAAAAAAACACATGCAGGGCTTGAAATCTCTCAAACCTCTTTATCCCCTTATCCTTCAGACAAGGAGGTGACCGAAAATGTTCTCGTTTGATGCAAGAAACCACTTTACAAAATAAAACGCATTATTATTCCCATACCATTATTACAGAGTATCAGACAAATGCCACCCTTTGCCTATTGGCTACTTAGCTTATTCAAGCCTGTCTCAAAATACAACACTGCCCTTTTAAGACATAAAAGCTCTTCAGCTGACTCACTTTTCAAAGATGTCTAGAAATGTACACGTTTTGTGCACTTGTAAGAAGAAATCATTCCCCCATTACGGACTACAAATGATCTATTACTGGGCTAATAACTCACTAACTAGCAAAGGATATGAACATATGAACACACATGGCTACACGCAGCTCTTGCTCTGATCTCAAAACAAGCACATCAACTCACACCCTCTCATGCTGTAAACACAGTCCATTTCAAAGTGAATGGCACAGATGCATTATGGCAATGGTTTATTTGCATATAGGCCTACTACAGCTCTGATTGGTTATGGCGCACTGGTCTGTGTAGAGTACGGGCCTGAGTGGTGCCTGTCAATGTAATAGAATCCTACTCCGATGCAGTCTGCCTTCAACAAAATCTCTTGCATAGTTAGTTTTGCATACTAATAAGTATTGCATGCCTCCCGAGTGGCACAGCGGTCTGCGTCACTGCAGACCCGGGTTTGATCCCGGGCTGCGTTGCGGCCGGGCCGCGACCAGGAGATCCATGAGGCGGTGCACAATTGGCCCAGCGTCATTCGGGTTAAAGGAGGGTTTGGCCGGTCTGGACTTCCTTACCCCATCGTGCTCTAGCGACTCCTGTGGCGGGCTGGGCACATGCACGCTGACATGGTCGCCAGTTGTGTCAAAGGAAACACTGAACATTGGGGTGGCTGGCTTCCGGGTTAACCGAGCAGTTTGTCGAAAAGCAGTGCGGCTTGGCAGGGTTGTGTTTCAGAGGACGTACAGCTCTCTACCTTGGCCTCTCCCGAGTCCTACGGGAGTTGCAGCGATGGGACAATTGGATATCACAAAATTGGGAAGAAATCGTCTTGCCTAGTTTGTTTTGTTTCTGTATGTTGCATTGAAAGTGGCTAATATTGCGTTGATTCTATCACAATACCCACAGTCAAGGGAAACGTTGATATAGTGTTAACTAAAAATGGGGAAAAATCTAGAAAGTTGAATCTCGTGCTTCTCTGTGCGGGATGATATTTCTTCTGCTTCTTCAGTCCCGGGGGAGCTGCGCAGCTTAGAGGGAACATTGCTTAGAAGGCATTTCACACTTACAAAAGTGGATGTGAAACCATCCATTAGAGATGGTAATTAGGCATGGTGAGCATGAAACCATTGTGAATCATCCTGGATTAAGAAGACCCTCAGAGCAGGTGGTTTATTTCAGTCGGATAACCATCATTACAGATCTAGATAAAGTCCATAAGGAAGTCCATGCCTGTTCCATGCCTGTTCCATGATGTAATATGATTCATGGTATTACAACAGTGGATTAGTCATGAGTCTAGGATGGCACATTATCAGCTGATTGACACTGCACAGTTTTCAGCTAAAGTGGGACTTACTTCAGTTTTCAAATTTGAGTGACCTTTTGTAGCCTTAAGAAATTAGACGCTCTGAATCAAGATGGGGGATTAAGTTTTGGTTTATGATTTACTGAAGTTTATGGCACAATGTTCTATTTCTATTAAGATTCACAGCACCAGTCCTAGGGACACCAATGAAATCAGTAAACCTCCTATCAAGGGACCTGCAAGGCACAACGAGCCATTATCAAAATGTTGACAACTAAAATTAATGTCCATAATAACTTCCAATTGTGCATCGGGGCAAGCAATGGGACTGTAGTTCCTTCCCAAAGTTCAGACATAAAATGCCAGACTCCATCTCGCATAAATATAAGTAGAATGTATTTTTTTTCTCTGGTTATTTTGTTGGCTTGTTCTTGAGGGAAAGCTCGTAACATTCAGAAGTCAAATTGATATAGCAGCACTATGCGCACTTAGAGGACAGAGTAAAATCTCATTTTGACTAAAACGTCTAGGGTAGGCCTACGAATCATATCCAACTGACACTTCTGGTACCACCGAGTATGTTATGAGTGTAACGTCACTCTTTTTATACCACAGATGTTTAGAATGATATAAAAGGCAATTCTATCTGAGCCTGATGTAGAAGCTCTGTACAGATAAATTATGCATTTCCTTAAACTCAATGTGGGAAAATACTTTTTCCATACTTTAATTTATTCAGTTCTCGGCTTTGCAATTGATTCATTCCTCCCCCAAGAGTCAAAATAAACTGAGCTAATGGCAGAATCTGTGGGTAATACCGAACAGAAAGCCTGGAGAGGAGGAACTCCAAATCTCAAAAAGAAGTAGTATTTCCTTCCTCCTCTCCATTTTCAATCCCTAAAAACATATGTTGAGATTGCCTAGAGCTGTTATACACTGCTCAAAAAAATAAAAGGGAACACTAAAATAACATCCTAGATCTGAATGAATGAAATACTCTAATTAAATACTTTTTTCTTTACATAGTTGAATGTGCTGACAACAAAATCACACAAATTATCAATGGAAATCACATTTTTCAACACATGGAGGTCTGGATTTGGAGTCACACTCAGAATTAAAGTGGAAAACCACACTACAGGCTGATCCAACTTTGATTTAATGACCTTAAAACAAGTCAAAATGAGGCTCAGTAGTGTGTGTGGCCTCCACGTGCCTGTATGACCTCCCTACAACGCCTGGGCATGCTCCTGATGAGGTGGCGGATGGTCTCCTGAGGGATCTCCTCCCAGACCTGGACTAAAGCATCTGCCAACTCCTGGACAGTCTGTGATGCAACGTGGCGTTGGTGGATGGAGCGAGACATGATGTCCCAGATGTGCTCAATTGGATTCAGGTCTGGGGAACGGGCGGGCCAGTCCATAGCATCAATGCCTTCCTCTTGCAGGAACTGCTGATACACTCCAGCCACATGAGGTCTAGCATTGTCTTGCATTAGGATGAACCCAGGGCCAACCGCACCAGCATATGGTCTCACAAGGGGTCTGAGGATCTCATCTCGGTACCTAATGGCAGTCAGGCTACCTCTGGCGAGCACATCGAGGGCTGTGCGGCCCCCCAAAGAAATGCCACCCCACACCATGACTGACCCACCGCCAAACTGGTCATGCTGGAGGATGTTGCAGGCAGCAGAACATTCTACAGGGCATCTCCAGGCTCTGTCACGTCTGTTACATGCTCAGTGCGATCCTGCATTCATCTGTGAAGAGCACAGGGCGCCAGTGGCGAATTTGCCAATCTTGGTGTTCTCTGGCAAATGCCAAACATCCTGCACAGTGTTGGGCTGTAAGCACAACCCCCACCTGTGGACGTCAGGCCCTCATACCACCCTCATGGAGTCTGTTTCTGACCGTTTGAGCAGACACGTGCACATTTGTGGCCTGCTGGAGGTCATTTTGCACAAAGGCGGAGGTAGCGGTCCTGCTGCTGGGTTGTTGCCCTCCTACAGCCTCCTCCACATCTCCTGATGTACTGGCCTGTCTCCTGGTAGCGCCTCCATGCTCTGGACACTACGCTGACAGACACAGCAAACCTTTTTGCCACAGCTCACATTGATGTGCCATCCTGGATGAGCTGCACTACCTGAGCCACTTGTGTGGGTTGTAGACTACGTCTCATGCTACCACTAGAGTGAAAGCACCGCCAGCATTCAAAAGTGACCAAAACATCAGCCAGGAAGCATAGGAACTGAGAAGGGGTCTGTGGTCCCCACCTGCAGAACCACTCCTTTATTGGGGGTGTCTTGATAATTGCCTATAATTTCCACCTGTTGTCTATTCCATTTGCACAACCGCATGTGAAATTTAAATGTCAATCAGTGTTGCTTCCTAAGTGGACTTGGAGTTACATTGTGTTGTTTAAGTTCTCTCTATTTTTTGGAGCAGTGTATTTTATTGAGTCACAGTGGTTTATCCGTAGATTGTAATTTAGGTGTTGGTGGAGACCTCTGGAAAGTTGTGTATATATTCACTGAAAAAAAATCTGAACAAAATGTATTTTCCTGAGTTACAGCTCATGTAAGGAAATCAGTCAACTGAAACTCATTAGGCATAATCTATGGATTTCACATGACTGGGCAGGGGCGCAGCAATGGGTGGGCCTGTGAGGGCATAGGCCCAACCCACTTGGGAGCAAGGCCCACCCACTGATGAGCAAGGCCCAGCCCAGCTCCTCAGTTTCTTCAGCTGTCCGGATGGCTGGTCTCAGACAATCCTACAGGTAAAGAAGCCAAATGTGGAGTTCCTGGGCTGGCGTGGTTACACTGTGCATGTAAGGCCGGTTTGACGTACTACCAAATTCTCTAAAACGTCGTTGGATGTGGCTTATGGTAGAGAAATTAACATTCAATTATCTCGCAACATCTTGGTGGACATTCCTGCAGTCAACATACCAATTGCACGCTCCCTCAAAACTTGAGACATCTGTGGCATTGCGTGACAAAATTGTACATTTCAGAGTGGCAATTTATTGTCCCCAGCACACGGTGTACCTATGTAATGACCATGCTGTTTAAATCAGCGTCTTGATATTCCACACCAGGGATGTAAACAAAGAGCGTCCTCTCACCATTCTCCACTTTAGAGAGTCCTCGTCGGCGTATGCTGATAACCTGGGAGAGAGAGGTGACTATTAAAGCGTTCTCTGTGGCCATTTGTGGTTCTCCCTCTCCTCCTCCTCCCCCGATGACTTGGCACTTTTCCAAACTGTCGGAGCTAGTGCTATAATAATGATGACCTCAACAAAACTTAAGTGGCCACACAATTTATTTGAGTAAGAGAGAGCGATCGCAGATGCTTCAGACGGCCCCTCTGAAACGCATTTAAGCGAGCGGAATGCAGTTTTTAAATAGCTGACTTTAATGGAAATCAAGACAGGCCCTCTTGTCACAGCTAATATGACAGTGGGATATAATGGACTTGGCTGAAGCTCAGAGGTAAATTATTATATATATTTTTAAATCAGAGCAGAAAATGACACTAAGCGCCATCCGCGAGCATCACTCAGTGACATTAAATATAAGGGAAGTACATTGGAAACAGACTGAGGGTATGTCCCAAATACCACCTATTGGCGCTGGTCAAAAGTACTGCACTAACAGCAACTAGGGCGCAATTTGGGACGCACCCTTATACGTCAAGGAACTTCTCCCTCTCCAAATACAGATTTTTCTAATTGAAGATCTAATCATATTAGAAGCTCTGGTTGTATCTCAAAGGAGTTCGTCACTGTCCGTGACCAAGGTAATAACACTGCAGTTACGCTCAGTGAAATGTTCATATAAAAACAGGCAGGCAGAATGTTTGCCATTGAAAAATACCAAGCGCAGATGGTGGTTTCGATCTCTGTGTTCCTTGATACACACGCGGTCACATGCACGTACACACACATTCAAACATACAGCGTTTCAAAAGAGGAGTGTGTGTGTTTTCAGGTTGGTTAGTGAACATGGAAGGTTCCTGTTTGTGTGTGTGTCAGTTCAGGTTAGTTGGTGAACATGGCCAGACTGTTTGAATTCGTACAGCATGCATGAGTGTCTGTGTGTACGCAGACACATGAGCGACTCAGACAGCCGGTGTTAGATAAGCTGACTATGTTCTCATCTACAAGGGGTCATGACCCCACAGTGCCCACGCGCTAGCAAGATGTAAGCAAGTCCTAAGTAGGCGGGGGGAAGGGCTATTTAAAGACGCACGCCAAAAATGCAGCCGATAGCCTTTTTTTTGGTTTGGTCTATTTTTAAGCACGCATAAAGAATTACTTAAACGGTCTGTAAAAATGTTTGGACAATAATAGAGTTTGACTAAGTGCAATATCCTGAGGTAAATTACAGGTAATTGAAGTCCTAGATATTCAAAGTTTCAAAGTGCCAGTTAAATTTTCTTTGGAGTCGAGAATAAACCATATCCTCACCAAATTGCCAGGCTCTCTACGACAGAGAATGAGAGATGAAAAGCAGAAATGTAAAAGCAAAGGAATGTCTGTCAAGTCCAGAGTTAATCTCAGTCAAGACATGGAGTCTGAGACTCCCCTTAAAATTGACCGAATGCCGACGGGACACTTCAACGCCATGGAAAAAAAGGATACAATACACAATTACACTCTCCCACAATTAACAGAATTGGGGCCAAGTTATTTTCATGGTGTATTTTTGCGGGAAATATGTGGGGAGCTACGGCCGGTGGCACAGGAAAAGAGACGCCTGGGAAACAAAATAAGAGCTTGAGAAGGCTGGTATGCCATTGGTGGATACGGTCCATTTTATGGGTTGCTTGGGGTTTTAGCTGCGGGTATTTAGGTGCGTTACTTCAAAGCAGTGTTGTCTGGAGCAAAAGTATGATTTGCATTCAACTTTGAAATGAAATCCAATAAACCCAAAACAATGAACAAAACACAATAATTTTAAAAGCTCTAATTGTGGTTTTAGATGTGGGTATTCTGGCCCGGCACTTCTAAGTGGTATTGTCCGAGCAAAAGCATGATTCCCATTAAGCTTTGAAATGAAATCAGATAAACCCAAAACAATAAACAAAGCAAAACACAAAAGCTCCACTGCTGTACAGAACAACTGCTGAGAAGGAAATGGATGAAAATGTGGGTTGTAATCTGGGATTATAACAGTTTCTTATTAACTGATCCAAGGTCAGTAAGACCCACTATTGTCCACACATTGAACACATTCTCTAAGAGTAACATCTTATCTAGGACCAGTGACCGTAACAGGACAAAGCAGTCGCGCAATTTGTAAATTTGTAAATTAAAAATGTGTCCATCAACTAAAGCCTGTCATTCAAATGGCTGCCAGTGGATGTCCTTCATATATATCAGATACAGTGCATTCGGAAAGTATTCAGACCCCTCGACTTTTTCCATATTTTGTTACATTACAGCCTTGTTTTAAAAATTGATTATATATATATATATTTTATATTTTATATATTTTTTTTTTACAGAAATATCACATTTACATTGTAAGTCGCTCTGGATAAGAGCGTCTGCTAAATGACTTAAATGTAATGTAAATGTTATCTTTGGTCAGAATCTGGGCCTGAGTGAATATGCTAAAATCCTTGACACTGCCTCACACAGGAAGCGGCGCAGGTCCTAATCCAGGCACTTGTCATCTCCCGTCTGGATTACTGCAACTCGCTGTTGGCTGGGCTCCCTGCCTGTGCCATTAAACCCCTACAACTCATCCAGAACGCCGCAGCCCGTCTAGTGTTCAACCTTCCCAAGTTCTCTCACGTCACCCCGCTCCTCCGCTCTCTCCACTGGCTTCTAGTTGAAGCTCGCATCCGCTACAAGACCATGGTGCTTGCCTACGGAGCTGTGAGGGGAACGGCACCGCAGTACCTCCAGGCTCTGATCAGGCCCTACACCCAAACAAGGGCACTGCGTTCATCCACCTCTGGCCTGCTCGCCTCCCTACCACTGAGGAAGTACAGGTCCCGCTCAGCCCAGTCAAAACTGTTCGCTGCTCTGGCTCCCTAATGGTGGAACAAACTCCCTCACGACGCCAGGACAGCGGAGTCAATCACCACCTTCCGGAGACACCTGAAACCCCACCTCTTTAAAAGATTTAGATGCACTATTGTAAAGTGGCTGTTCCACTGGATGTCATAAGGTGAATGCACCAATTTGTAAGTCGCTCTGGATAAGAGCGTCTGCTAAATGACTTAAATGTAAATGTAAATGTAGTATGACAATCCAGTCACAGACCCGGCCAAATAGGCAGCTGGTGTAGGACACTTGAGAACACCTTCATCTCATTGTAGTAAAGCGGCATGGGCTAAAGGCTGCTATGGTATAGTAAATCTGTCAATGTGCCCTTGAGCAAGACACTTCACCCTAATTGCTCCTGTAAGTCACTCTGGATAAGAGCGTCTGCTAAATGACTAAAATGAAAATATCAACCTGCTTAGACCCCATATCACATTTGATCCCCAACAGGCCCTCCACTGGACTTAACAGTTTTAAATCAAAATAATATTTCCCTGTTACCTGGCATCTGTTTCTTCAACCTCTCCACCCATTAACGAACCCCCCTCTGTGTGAACAAATGATCCCGGGATGGGACACACACACACACACACACACACACACACACAATACGCTGACCCCCTCGTGCCCACTACCCATACTGGGTCCGAGGCAACAACAGAGCCCTGTGTTGTCCAGCAGGGTTGCGTCAGATCATCGAGCAGTAGCCACTGCCCTGAGAGCGCTAATGTAAGCTAATGCAACTACGCAACACAAGGCCCTGCTCTGTGCGTTGTGGCTGGGGGCTGCGATGTTACTTCTGTCCAGTGTGGGTCACTGTGCTACTGTTATTGTTATAGGGCAGCAGTAGAAACCTGTGGAGGACGAGGCTGAGGATTAGAAGAGTGAAGAGGGAGACAGTGAGGCAGGAAAGGGGGAGAGGGGGGTGAAAAGCGACAGAGTAAAAAAGACAGAACGAGAGACGGAAATAGAGACAGGGAGAAACAGAGAAAGGGAATTAGCGTTAGCGCCAGCTACGATTAGCATGGTAGTGTTATGTAAGCTGTATTGCAGGAAGGTCCTCGAGGAGAGAACAATACCTCAAGAGTTGCTGCAGCTGTCTCCTCTACACCACTGGGACACGGCCATAGCGATTAACTGTCAGCGCTAATGGGAAGCAATTGCAGTGTAGAGATGGACCGCTATCCAAAACAAGATAGAACCGGTTCATCAGAAAAGTAGGTATTTAATCACACGAGTAATTTGTCTGAAGTCAAAATGCGGTTCTCTACCATTGTGTGGAGATGTAGATGGTGATAAACAAGTCAAGGTAGCCTGGAGTGAAAGGACTGCCTATAGGTCTGGCTCAATATGGCACTCTTTCTGTCTGACCATCTCTGTCATTCTGTTTACCTGTCTATCTGTGGTCCTGGCAGTTTCTCAGTCAGTCTATCTCTATAGATCTACAAAGTCTGCAGTCTGGCAGGTGTGTGCGTGTGTGGGTGTGTGTGTGGGTGTGGGTGTGTGCGTGCATGTCTGTGTGGCCTCGTCAGCGGCGGTATTTCAGCACACATCTTTATTCTACTGAAGGACTGTCTGTCCACAGGCCATCACGTTCATATTGCATAACCTGATGAATAGACCTGGCAGACGTGGCACCATGTGACATCACTCGTGGAATCGTCTACTGGAATGCTGTAGACATGGCAAAACAGTTGATTTCAGATACAATAGTCAACAATAGTCAAAGCCACACTTTTCATTTTCAAGCCATCTTGTAATGTGACAGGGCCTTCGATCCCTCTGTGCGACACAGTGCATGGGCTGACTAACTGTTAAAGCAGTTTCGTTATCTGCCCTGCCAGACAGCCCCTTTATGGAGACTTTCTCTGTAAAACAGCAGGCATTACTGACGCACACGGTTGGTAAGTCAAATCAGTGAAAAGTCACTGCTAAGCATCTGAGAAGGGTCCTAAAACGGGTCACTGCTAAGAAGGGTACTAGGTTCTAAAGTTCTAGGAGGGCATAGGGCGCAGAGCTTTTCGACTCCATGCTTGGAGGGCCGAGCCCCAAACACTGCCGGTGTTCCTTCTCCACGCTTCTAATCGTGACATGAATCAATCCATTGTGGTGAGCAACTAGGTAGAAAAGAAAACAGCAGTACTTCAGCTATGCAACTAAAAAGCCTTGGCGAGGGCCTCTATACTGTCTTTCAATCTCTGTGAATCCGACCTGACATCCATTTAATAGGCTTGACCTTTCCTATTCGCGGCTAGGCGGGTCGGAGGAGACAGACGTTGCGGGGGAGTTGGGAGCGAGAGCACCGTCTGTTAATTGGGTGTTTAGCCTTGGAAAGAAGACATTTTGTGACGTGCGAAGTGCTGAAAATCCCCACAGGGGACTTGCAGAGTCTTTGGACAGCAGGCGAGAGAGCCTCATTGTTCTAAAAACACTCCTATGCTAATGCTAACACTAACGGCTAATGAGTTTGAAGGCAGAGGGAATGTGGTAGTAAGAGTGAAGCAGCTAGCCTCGTGCTGAAGGAAATGCCCTTTCGGTGTAGAGGATCATTATTCAGGCAGGCTCAATGCTAATGCTACATTGCTAATGATAATAGCTAACTGCTAATTGTTTTGAAGGTGGCCATCTGTGAAAAAGTGGAATGAGGGGTGAAGCAGCAAGCGCAAAGAGAATTGCCCTTCCAGTGCAGAGAATGCTAATGGTACATCGCTAATGCTAAAGGTTTTTGAAGGTGAATGCGGCTATCTGCAGGAACGAACCAGGAGGGGTGATGTCATGCTAAGACAATTGTCCTTCAACTGCAAAAGGGGGACAGCGTCCCCTGCATCCTTGCAAAGGACAAATTTAGCGGAGTGTCTAAGGAATTACCCCACTCAATGAATACATGTTGGATATAACATTGATATTGACCTAGCCTACCATCAGGCTACTAGACAGGCACGATTTAAAAAAGTAGATGACAACAGACCATTGTTTAATTATTCGATTAGCTGTAGCTAACAATGGTATTAACTCCCCATAGATCTACTGAATTACACAAGAGCAGGGTGAACGACGGGTAGTAGGATGATAAGGGGGTATTTATACAAGGGCGAGAGGCCCTTAGACAGGGTCTTTTGCCCTCCAGGGGGCTCCCGGAGGGGATCTGGAGCAGGGAGAGAACTCTATTTGCGTTTACATTCTAGTCCGTTAGTAAATGGTCTTATCCAGAAGCAATTAGGCAACTTCCTCCCACTTCAACATTTCACAGTGAGGTCGTAGGGCACATGGCTCAAAAAAAGGTCACCGGTGCAAACAAAGTTTATAGACTCAAGAGGTCAAAGTATCTTGGAAAAGGTGACAAAGTCAAAAGGTTTGAAATGTAAAGAATGTCAAAGACAAACTCTTATATTATTGGTGTGTGGAGTTGGATCGGAGAGCCCTTGTTTTGGTAGCAGTCTCAATCTTTTTATTCCGTGTACCAGGATAATACTTTAAAGTACCCTCCTGGTGATTTGGGCTCTTGTTACAGACAAAACGTACGTCTGTTTTCATCGCCGTTGTCGAATAGCAACAGGCCTAAAGAGTTTAGCTGTGACACAACCCTGACACACTACTCTCCCAGCTAACGGGTAAGCAATGGCAGACATGACATAGTCCTGAAAATGTGTGTGTTACGGTGTATGCATGTCTGTGGGTGCTGTTGCACTTGTGGGTGTTTTTGCTAACCTCCGTCGTGTGTGTGAGCATGCATGTGTTTGTACGCGTGTGGTTTCGGTATGCACGCATAAGTGTATCTGTGCTTTCGTGTTTGCCGAGTTTCACATTCTTACACGGCATTGTAACTCAAGAGGCTTGTTTTTCACTGATCGCTGCAAAGCAATCTTTGGAAGATCGTTTGTCCTTGCGTATGACAGGGCCTTTTACCAAATGACCCTAAACTGGATGGTATGAGGAAGATGAAAAAAAGAAACATGAGTTGCCAAACCAGACATTTATCTTCAACATTTTTCAACCTAACTAATGATACATCTGCAAATACTTCAACTGAGACCTCTTGGCTATTTGTCAGTCAGGCCCTCCTCTTCCTGAACTAAACTGACATCCCTTGCCTCTAAATAAAACTGAACCACATTCCATCCATTAACGCCCTATCGATTGATCACTGTGCATACACAACCCTGCAGGGGTAAAAATGTCTCTGTCCCATTTGCCATTGGGCATGCAACAAAGTGTCCCAGTGCGTGTGCGTGTGTGTGGTCAGGGGGAACAAGGGCCAAGCGAGCTGCACGCTCTCTCTCGCTCTTTGCATGTGTGTGTGGACTCAAGTGGTGGTGGGGGGGTCAAGGTGGCATTCCACAACACCTCAGAGACTAGCCTAATGGACAGATCATTGTAGAGGGGGAAAAATAAAAAAAGATCTGGTGTTGATGCACTCTGTGGAAGTTAAAAGGATAGAATGAAGTAGGAGAGGGAGAGAGGAGAGGGAGAGAAAAGCAGGGGAGGGTTTGGGGAATTGGTTGGTTTCGGTTCGCTTTCAATATGGGTTCAAATTGGAGAGTTATGGAAGTCTTCCTGGTACGACACAAAATTAAATCCATTCCACTACCTCCATCTTACCCCCATTGTCCCTCTCATTATTTTAGCCTTGTTGCATTTGCAATATGATGACACATCAGGGTTCAAGACAGACAAGTGGCACAGGACCAGTGAGGCTGTGTAAACATGATGAGCATTGACAAGATTGCAGAGGCAAAAGCACTAAAGGCCATACATCATTTTGACAGGCAGCCAAGATGTTAGAAGTGAAAATGCAAGCAACGTATTGTCTTTGTGGCCTGTATTGTAGGTTATTTGAAGAGCCTGGTTTGGGTTTGACGTTTCCGTGTTCCAAATGAAAGCGGAATACTGGTTTTTTGAGGTTAGGGAAGAAAAACCTCAGTTTTCATTGAAACCATTTTTGTCCTGTCCACTGTTGGGTTTGGCTATGGTGTAGTGCTGCGATGTAGTGGTACTGTTCTGTTCCAACAGACAAATAGTAGCCAATCTAATCATATCACAAAAAAATAAAATAAATAAAAAAATAAAAGTACAGGTTCTCAATCAAAAACAATAAATTACCCAAATAAACTTTAATAAACGTTTTTTAAAAAAAAAGTAAAATAAATACTTGTTTATCACTACTTAATTAATTATTCATACTTTTGGAGTGCAAATAATTACTGCTGGACTATACCATTCACATTTGCCCCTCATTGTTGATAACTTATGAATTGTTATCAATATCATACATCCAGTCCACTAATACGCAAGTGGTTGACTGCCTATGGTTTGTGAGGCATGTCCATTCAAACAAAGCCTACTCTGACTGACATTACAACTGCAAACACAGCAAAACCCATGACCTTTCATTTACAGACAGCAAGTGCAAGAGTGCCCCAAAAACAAATCTTACCGTCATAAAAATCAAAAAGCAGGGAGACTTATTTGGGTTAGACGGACATCGGCGATCACAATTCCACACTCCACCTCAGGCTTTAAATCCAGAGACTAGCCTGTCCGTTCCTGGGAAGCACACAGATGCAACAGAGAGAAGAGAAAACAGAGTTAAAGAGAGTTAAAAAGGAGAGAGAGCTCCCTGTTTAGGTGAAGCAGTGATGAGATAGCCCTAGTTTGAGACACAGACATGCTGCAACTACAGGACTGGAAAGTTACCCCTAGAGTAGGGGGGTGTCAGAGTGTGTGGGAATGTGTATGGGGAGTGGATAAAGTGACAGGACCTGCTTCTGAACATACATACATACATACATACATACATACATACATACATACATACATACATACATACATACATACATACATACATACATACATACATACATACATACATACATACATACATACATACATACATACATACATACATACATACATACATACATACATACATACATACATACATACATACATACATACATACATACATACATACATACATACATACATACATACATACATACATACATACATACATACATACATACATACATACATACATACATACATACATACATACATACATACATACATACATACATACATACATACATACATACATACATACATACATACATACATACATACATACATACATACATACATACATACATACATACATACATACATACATACATACATACATACATACATACATACATACATACATACATACATACATACATACATACATACATACATACATACATACATACATACATACATACATACATACATACATACATACATACATACATACATACATACATACATACATACATACATACATACATACATACATACCACACACGTACAGCCACCACACACACACACACACACCTCCCCATCCCAGGCGTGAGCTACACCAGCAGTGCAGTAGCAGACAGGCATTCCTCTGGCCAGATCAGCAGCACAGTTAAAAGAAAAATGGATAGGAGGAGAAGGGGGACGGAATGGGTAGACTGCATGGAACGAGGCGTTTGCGGTAACGCACAACCATCTCTCCCCGGCGTCGCCATTTGAGCGGCTACGTCCGTGCCATTCACTTGTTGAGGGCCATGTAAAAGTGGAGTTTCTGTACAGAAACGGAAGTTGAGCAACAAGCCACATTTGATACCGTCTCTGAATGGTTGATGGAACATGCCGTACACAAGCTTTCGCTCTCGGCTGTTGACAGTTTGATCATCTGTCAGAAAAGTTGGCCAGGCTCAGTGTGATGATCCGCAGAGGGCATAAACATTAAGCTCACACACAGGACACACCCTCCCTTCCACCCTATCCCGACCAGCTAGTCGCAGGGAAGTGATGTAACCAGAGCTATATTCACCTTGCATTTAGAGGCTGGTCATACCATGCTGTAACACAGCTACTGGTCAACTTCCACCTCTCTAAACGCAGCGGTAAACCAGACAGACACAAATAGATGCAGCAAGGGACATACAACATAACATAAGCTTCATCCGCCTGGTCCCCGAGATGTTTATTAGGTTCCTTTAATGATGAGTCAAATTAAAAACCCACTGGTGGTCACTGATGCGGTAACCAATACTGATAAATTATTCAACATATTTAAGAAAAAGGAGTTCGCCATCGTGGACGAGCCTCAATTCATTACCGCAACTTCGGTGAACTTCACCGGCTCACACTCAAGTGCTCTCTCATGGGCTTCGTGCCAATATAACACATGGCTTCATTTTCTACTTCCCAATCAAAACAGATGGATGACAAGACTGGATAGGTTTTTCAATTAATTGCTTTCATCAAGATAAGTCAGGTCAAAAATCGGTGGCCATGAAGGAAATGAGGAAGCTTTCAAGGAAATAGCCGAATGGAGTGTTTGGAATGGAATGTTTCACTTGTTGCCATTTTGAGGCAGAGGCTTCCATAGCATACATGCCTACAGAAACTGTGGACAACCACTCCCTTTTCTTGTGGATCTTGGGTGACTCCTATAATTGCCAACCACAAGAGCTACTTTGGCCATTTGGGGTGCAGCTTTTTCGGGTTGTGAGGTCTGCGGTTTTACAGGAAGGCACATTGACGTACAGCACAGTGCCTATTCCGTGGTTCCCACTGTGAACGTTGCTCAGATAAATGGAGAGTTTCATGTTGTTAGAGAGATGAGGACAATGCTTTCCCCATCTGTGATGTGAGAGAAAAAACATGTTGCGCTCCATCCACTGCTATACGTTTCTCTTGCATTAAAAATATTGCCAACGGTCTGTATAGATAACTTCTGAACATTACTTAACATCATGTATTATTGAGCTATAAATGTGACGACTCGTATGTCAAGGTACCATACAAAACATGGACTAACTTCATTTCATATAATTTGCATAATTATAAAGTTAAGGTCATGCAACCTGAAGTATTTTGGTCATCCACATGCTTTGAGAAACAGAACTCACTGTTAATCGAATAGGTGTTTAAATGATTCTGATGCTGACTAACTAACGTGATGCTAACTAATACCAGTTGCGCAACAACGCAAGACTTCCGGGAACATTTGTCAAGCAAACGGGGTTTGTGGTTTGAAAATTCTTAAGTTGTTCATTTTCTCAAAATCTAAAAAAAAGGCACAACCTAGATTAGAGCCAACGTCTTCAAGTAGTTGAACGTGTTATTACTCCAACTTTGTGAAAGTGACAAACTGACACTTTTGTTTTAGTCCAAAACAACTTTATATCAAAAGGAGTGAATTTGATTTTATGGCATGAACAAGCGCGGTTCGGCGCGCGAGACGACCGTTAGACCTGATGACGTGTTTCTGTACATGAGCTTAGCTAGCCAATGTCACGAGAAGCAGTTTCTGCCTGTCTTCATACTGTGCCGTCTTTGCCAATACTTTCAACTAGTTAGGTTGTTGTTAGTATCCATTAGCATCAAGCTAACTCCTTGCAATAGAGCTAGCAACAAGTCAACAACAACAACCTGGTGCTAACTGATGCTAACAACAAACTAAGTCCTAGCAATAGAGCTAGCAACAGTTGAACCGCTAGCGCAGTGCTAACAAGAAGGCCCAGAGAAACTCATCCAACTGCATGTGCAGCAACTATGCAGTGTGACGAAATGGTAAATGGAGCATCGATTCAGCCAGCTGCCCGTCCCGGATAAGCACAGTCTGAGTCCCTCTGTCACCCTGCCAATGATGAAGTGGTAATGCTCAAATCCCCTCTAAAAAAGGTACTGACGGCCACCATGGAAACAAGCAGCGCTGACGACATGATAACATGTCTCCTGCCACTGAGGTAGTCCCCTGCTAAGCCGGAGACCTTGAGGACCACAGCGATTGGGGCGTCAGCTGTCATGATTAAGCGGCAACTGGTAGCGCTAAAAACCGCCGATCGAACACGTGTCGGGGATAGCTGCGGTATCTCACGAGCTGAGAATTGACATGTGCTAATGATGTAACCTTGGGGGGGAGGGGTGGGGATATTCAGACCGATCATGGACCTAAAAAGGTGCGGTCTGCCATTCTGTCTGTTATTCTGAGGGCCAGAAGGAGAGAAATTTCCAGTCTGTTCCATTTCAGATCTAGTCACGAAGAGAGATAAATGGGATATTTTCATCCACCCTGGTACTGACTAGTCTTACAGCATTTAAACACAAATTGGGCCTTTTTGCTGATTGCTGTTCAAGTAGAGACTTCAGTAATACAGACATTGATAAATTATAAATAAATAAGTATTAACCAAATATGGTGCACAAACAGCTCTGGAATTATCTCATTAAAGTACCAGAGACGAAAAGTTGGCACACACGCGCACACACACACACACACACACGAGCCAATCAGGACTAGACTGGGCACGTCAACATCGTCCCACTGGCCTGATTTCAACACTCAATCCATTATCAGCGCCAATATGGGTCCATCCATTCCCAGCTAAGTAAGTGACAAGTTATAAAAAGCAGAAGAGCAGGGTAAATACAAATTACAGTGACACGATGTCTGTGTACCAAATGAACTATTCCCTATAGAGAGTGTACTTCCTATAGGGCTCTGGTCAAAGTAATGCATTCTCCCTGGAATAGAGTGCCATTTGGGGCACATCCAACCTCGGTTTAGGGATGGACCAAAAATATATATTTTTTAAACGGGGCCCTAGGCCTATATTTCACCCCACTAGCAAACATCCCATAAATAACCTTAAAGCCAGTGACATGTTTATTTTTGGGTGGTTTGCTTAATAAAAATATAATTACTCTATGGTTGGCTTAATATATGTCATCTATGGATAACGAGGAACACTGTCCTGGTAGGCTGCTTATATAAAACCTGTTATAATAGCCTGTTAATGAGTTGCCGTGGTTAACAGAACATAAACTAGGCCTAAGTTAAATCATATATAGAGCTACAGTATACAGTAGAAGGCTGTGTGACCTTTGCCATGTGAAGGTTAGATACAGCACTATAAGATTAATGGCCCCAAATAGAATTCGACATAGGCTATGGCTAAAGTTGACATACCCTTCACATATAAAATAAACTGCATCTCACTGTTGAGCCTGAACCTTCAAAGTTTTGGGTCTTGAAGTGTTGAGAGATGGATGTCATAAGTGGGAACATTATTCTCCTATGATAGAGGAGTGCTGTAAGAACGTTATGAACATTATGACACGAGTCATCCATCAATCCTGCTCAACCTCTCCCAGACTCTCTCACACCTCTGCCCTGGGACCCACCGACGGGCCCATTTCCTGCCGCCTCGCCCGGCAGCCAATCGGGCACCCACGCTCACTACTTCCCTCGCATTCTGCCCGGTAACAGCATCCAAACTGTTGGCGGGGGCGCTCTGGCATTTTGGCTTAGGACGTGTCAACCCCGGGATTTACACATACTTGACTGGTGCAGGGTTTAGAGACGGGAGGCTTTCTTTAGCACTACACCTCTTTCATCAAACCCGGGAGAGACAGAAGCAAGGAAGGGAAAGAGGGGAAGCCAGAGAGAGGGAGGGTGGCGTGACATGGCTGGTGTGTGTAGCACTTAATTCCTCTACATACCCAAATGCCAGTTCCACCATACCGGCACCTATTGCAGAGGCGTTGGCTCAAATTACTCTCGCAGCTGGTACACCGTCCAGTAGCGTGTGTCATCGCAGAAATAGAATAGGAAGCGAGAGCGAGAGACAAAAAGAGCGAAACGAATGTCGGATTATCATGAATACTTTCCTCCTCCGTAATCTTTACGGCTCACTTTCTCAGCCTACCCCGTGCCCACAGAAAGGTCACAGAGGAACAAGCCTTGGGCCGGGGCCAGAGGGGCACCACCACTGTGCCTTTTCAGAGAGAGCTTGACCTTTGACCCCCGTGAATCACTGCACTTTTCATCTGCCTGCAACAAACGGGACATAAACGAGACCCGGAAAGGGAGTAGCTGGTTTGACACTTTGAAAACGGTCTTAAAGAAACTTAGGCTTCGTACATTCCAAAACCTCAGAAAGAACTTTGACAATTGAAACACTGCAGGCTTAAGCTTTCAGTACTTTGTGTTGATATCGAGAATATTCTACAGCGGCCTAAAGCGTTAGAGGATTTTCTTGACTCAGCAATAGCTGTTTCTAGAGAGAGGGGGGGATCAAATGAAACCAACTGTAATCCCACTGTAGCACTTCAGAAAAGTACAATAGTCCTGCTACATGTAGAGAGAAAAAACTATTGTGTGCCCTCTTTCACACAGAGAAAATCTGGTTGGTCTTCCGGTAACATCGACCCCTCTTGAAGCTGTGAAAATAGCGCCCAGCTCCCAAATGACACCATAACCCCTATATAGTGTACTACTTTCGACCATAGCCCGATGAATAGGGTGCCATTTGGGACACACACAACGTGTCATATCCCGCTGCCTGAGGGTAAAGGTCAATTGGGTCCTTTGTCACAAGAAACTCAGCGGTGGGACTTCCTTATACAGGTCATGTCCATGTAAAAGTACCCATGAGCACCAACTTGAAGATCATAGGAGCATATGAAATTGGACCCAAATGAAAGCTAAGAGTCCATATTTTTTTTTTTTAAATGAAGGCATATACACTGAGGCACATTGATTGACTAGGTGCATCCAGGTGAAAGCTGTAACCCCTTACGGGGGACACCTGTTAAATTCACTTCAAATCAGTGTAGATGAAGTGGAGGAGACGAGTTAAAGGATTTTAAAGCCTAGAGACAATTGAGCCATGGATTGTGTGTGTGTGTGCCATTCAGAGGGTCAATGGGGAAAAACAAAAGATTTAAGTGTCTTTAAACAGGGTATGGTAGTAGGTGCCAGGCACACCAGTTTGAGTGTGTCAAAAACTGCAACGCTGCTGGGTTTCACACTTGTATCAAGAATGGTCCACCACCCAAAGGACATCCAACCAACTTGACAGAACTGTGGGAAGTATTGGAGTCAACATCGGCCAGCATCCTTGTGGAATGCTTTCAACACCTTGTAGAGTCCACACCCCAACGAATTGAGGCTGTTCAAATTGAGGTCAAAAAGAGTTGCAACGCAATATTAAGGAGTTCCTAATGTTTTGTACACTCTGTGTGTGTATACTTTTTATAGCTACTGTTTACAGGTCTCGTGGGCCGTATACAGAATTTTCAAATCGGACCTTGTAGCCTTGGCAGATAATATTGTAATTTTTGGTGACTAATAATTCACATGGAAAAGTCCACAGACCCACTCCAAAAGGATTTCGGAGCTATCATCAACTCAGTGGGCTTTGTCCAACATGTCTCTGGATCAAATCATTTCCAGACATACCCTGGATCTAGTTTTGTCCCGTGGAAAAGAATATTCTGGATGTAAATGTTTATCCTCATAATCCTGGCCTATCCTGGCCTACATTTGCAATCGTAAACAAATAATCTGCTCAGACTCCAATCAAGGATCATCAATTCTCGGACAACCCAAAGATTCCAAGATGCCCTTCCAGACTCCCTCCACCTACCCAAGGACGTCAGAGTACAAAACTCATTTAACAAACTAATTGAGGATCTTAGTTTAACCTTTTGTAATACCGTAGATGCAGTTGCACCCTTAAAAACAAAGACATTTGGTCCCTGGTATACAGAAAATAGCTGAGCCCTGAAGCGAACGTCCAGGAAATTGGAAGGGAAATGGCGCCACACCAAACTGGAAGTCTTCCTACTAGCTTGGAAAGACAGTACCGTGCAGTATCGAAGAGCCCTCGCTGCTACTCCATCATCCTATTTTTCCAAACTACTTGAGGAGAATGAGAATACTGTTGCAAAGCTAACTAAAAAGCAGAATTCAACAAGAGAGGATTGCTTTCATTTCAGCAGTGATAAATTCATGAACTTCAACGGAAATCATGGAAACCCAAATTGGTCTACACGGACATGTTCTGGCCTGGTTTAGGTCTTATCTGTCGGAAAGATATCAGTTTGTCTCTGTGAATGGTTTGTCCTCTGACAAATCAACTGTACATTTCGGTGTTCCTCAAGGTTCTGTTTTAGGACCACTATTGTTTTCACTATATATTTTACCTCTTGGGGATGTTATTCGAAAACATAATGTAAACTTTCACTGCTATGCGGATGACACACAACTGTACATTTCAATGAAACATGGTGAAGCCCCAAAATTGCCCTCACTAGAAGCATGTGTTTCAGACATAAGGAAGTGGATGGCTGCAAACTTTCTACTATTAAACTCGGACAAAACAGAGATGCTTGTTCTAGGTCCCAAGAAACAAAGAGATCTTCTGTTGAATCTGACAATTAATCTTAATGGTTGTACAGTCGTCTCAAATAAAACTGTGAAGGACCTCGGCGTTACTCTGGACCCTGATCTCTCTTTTGAAGAACATATCAAGACCATTTCGAGGACAGCTTTTTCCATCTACGTAACATTGCAAAAATCAGAAACTTTCTGTCCAAAAATGATGCAGAAAAATTAATCCATGCTTTTGTCACTTCTAGGTTAGACTACTGCAATGCTCTATTTTCCGGCTACCCGGATAAAGCACTAAATAAACTTCAGTTAGTGCTAAATACGGCTGCTAGAATCCTGACTAGAACCAAAAAATTTGATCATATTACTCCAGTGCTAGCCTCTCTACACTGGCTTCCTGTCAAAGCAAGGGCTGATTTCAAGGTTTTACTGCTAACCTACAAAGCATTACATGGGCTTGCTCCTACCTACCTCTCTGATTTGGTCCTGCCGTACATACCTACACGTACGCTACGGTCACAAGACGCAGGCCTCCTAATTGTCCCTAGAATTTCTAAGCAAACAGCTGGAGGCAGGGCTTTCTCCTATAGAGCTCCATTTTTATGGAACGGTCTGCCTACCCATGTCAGACGCAAACTCGGTCTCAACCTTTAAGTCTTTACTGAAGACTCATCTCTTCAGTGGGTCATATGATTGAGTGTAGTCTGGCCCAGGAGTGGGAAGGTGAACGGAAAGGCTCTGGAGCAACGAACCGCCCTTGCTGTCTCTGCCTGGCCGGTTCCCCTCTTTTCACTGGGATTCTTTGCCTCTAACCCTGTTACGGGGGCTGAGTCACTGGCTTGCTGGGGCTCTCTCGTGCCGTCCCTGGGGGGTGCGTCACCTGGGTGGGTTGATTCACTGTTGTGGTCGGCCTGTCTGGGTCCCCCCTTGGGTTGTACCGTGTCGGAGATCTTTGTGGGCTATACTCGGCCTTGTCTCAGGATGGTAAGTTGGTGGTTGAAGATTTCCCTCTAGTGGTGTGGGGGCTGTGCTTTGGCAAAGTGGGTGGGGTTATATCCTTCCTGTTTGGCCCTGTCCGGGGGTGTCCTCGGATGGGGCCACAGTGTCTCCTGACCCCTCCTGTCTCAGCCTCCAGTATTTATGCTGCAGTAGTTTGTGTCAGGGGGCTAGGGTCAGTTTGTTTATCTGGAGTACTTCTCCTGTCCTATTCAGGTGTCCTGTGTGAATCTAAGTGTGCGTTCTCTAATTCTCTCCTTCTCTCTTTCTTTCACTCTCTGGGAGGACCTGAGCCCTAGGACCATGCCCCAGGACTACCTGACATGATGACTCCTTGCTGTCCCCAGTCCACCTGGCCATGCTGCTGCTCCAGTTTCAACTGGCCTGGGCCCTAGGACCATGTCCCAGGACTACCTGACATGAGGACTCCTTGCTGTCCCCAGTCCACCTGGCCATGCTCCTGCTCCAGTTTCAACTGTTCTGCCTTACTATTATTCAATCATGCTGGTCATTTATGAACATTTGAACATCTTGGCCACGTTCTGTTATAATCTCCACCCGGCACAGCCAGAAGAGGACTGGCCACCCCACATATGCTCTCTCTAATTCGCTCTTTCTCTCTCTCGGAGGACCTGAGCCCTAGGACCGTGCCCCAGGACTACCTGACATGATGGCTCCTTGCTGTCCCCAGTCCACCTGACTGTGCTGCTGCTCCAGTTTCAACTGTTCTGCCTTATTGTTATTTGACCATGCTGGTCATTTATGAACATTTGAACATCTTGGTCATGTTCTGTTATAATCTCTACCCGGCACAGCCAGAAGAGGACTGGCCACCCCACATAGCCCGGTTCCTCTCTAGGTTTCTTCCTAGGTTTTGGCCTTTCTAGGGAGTTTTTCCTAGCCACCGTGCTTTTACACCTGCATTGTTTGCCGTTTGGGGTTTTAGGCTGGGTTTCTGTACAGCACTTTGAGATATCAGCTGATGTACGAAGGGCTATATAAATAAATTTGATTTGATTTGATTTGATCATCATGCTCATTAGAAAGCAGATTACGGACTTCACTTTGAATCTGCGTATTTCTCTAAAGTTCAGTTGTCCTGAGTCTGCACAGAACTGCCAGGATCTAGAATCAATCGAGACACTCAAGTTTTTTAAAATCCTGTATTGCTTGACACATTCATGAAAAAAAGTCATGGCCTCTAAACCATCAAGTTGCATACTGGACCCTATTCCAACGAAACTACTGAAAGAGCTGTTTCCTATGCTTGGCCCTCCTGTTGAACATAATAAATGGCTCCCTATCCACCGGATGTTTACCAAACTCACGAAAAGTGGCAGTAATAAAGCCTCTCTTGAAAAAGCCAAACCTTGACCCAGAAAATGTATAAAAACACTGTTTTTTGAATTTTTAATATGAATTTAAAAAAATTCAAAATAGGCCTATATTGAATCTCCCATTCCTTTCAAAAAATGTTTTAAACACAGAAACTCACTGCCTTCCTGAAGACCAATAATCTATACAAAAAAAGTCCGTCTGGTTTTAGAATATAATAATATAATTAGACCCCATCATAGCACTGAGACTGCACTTGTGAAAGTGGTAAATTACCTTTTAATGGTGTCAGACCAAGGCTCTGCATCTGTCCTCGTGCTCCTAGACCTTTGTGCTGCTCTGAGAGAAGGGTAGGAGCAAGCCCATGTAATGCTTTGTAGGTTAGCATTGATCACCAATTGTTTTTGGAGAGATTAGAAGCCCTAATTGGTCTACACAGACAAGTTCTTGCCTGGTTTAGATCTTATCTGTCAGAAAGATATCGGTTTCGCTCTGTGGATTGTTTGTCCACTGACAAATCAATTGTAAGTTTGTGTTCCTCAAGGCTCCGTTTTAGGACAACTGTTTTCACTATATATTCTACTTCTTGGGGGATGTCATGGGGAAACACAATGTCAACTTTCATTGCTATGCAGACAACACAGCTTAGGTCTACCCTGGACGCCTGTGTTTCAGACATAAGTAAGTGGATGGCGGAAAATGTTTTACTTTTAAAGACCAAACAGAGATGCTAGTTCTAGGTCCCAAGAAACAAAGAGATCTGCTGTTGGATCTGACAATGAATGGTTGTACAGTCGTCTCAAATAAAACTACTCTGGACCGTCTTTTGACAAACATATCAAAACTATTCTAAGGTCAGCTTTTTTCCATCTTCGTAACATTGCAATAATCCAAAACGTTTTGCCTAAAAATGATACAAAACCTAATCCATGATTTTGTCAATTCTAGATTAGACTACTGCAATGCTCTAATCTCTGGCTACCTGGATAAAACACAAAAAAACTGCAATTAGAGCTAAACACGGCTGCTAGAATCCTGACTAGAACCAAAATATTTGAGTAGAACTCTCTACATTGGCTTCCTGTTAATTAATTAAGGCTAGGGCTGATTTCAAGGTTTTATTGCTAACCTACAAAGCATTACATGGGCTTGCTCCTACCCATCTCTCAGATTTGGTCCTGCCATACATACCTACACGTATGCCACGATCAAAAGACACAGGCCTCCTTATGGTCCCTAGAATTTCTAAGCAAACAGCTTGAGGCAGGGCAGGCTTTCTCCGATAGAACTACATTTTTACGGAATGATCTGCCTATCCATGTGAGACACGCAGACTCTGTCTCAACCTTTAAATCTTTACTGAAAACTCATCTCTTCAGTAGGTCTGATGAGTAAGTGTAATCAGGCCCCGGGGTGAGAAGGTGAACGGCGACGAACTGCCCTTGCGGTCTCTGTCTGGCCGGCTCCCCACTGGGATTCTCTGCCACTGACCACATTACAGTCACTGGCTTTCTAGTGCTCTTCTTTGCCGTCCCTAGGAGGGGTACGTCACTTGAGTGGGTTGAGTCACAGACGTGATCTTCCGGTCCAGGTTTGCGCCCCTATCAGGCTCGCGCGGTGGAGGAGATCTTTGTGGGCTATACTCAGCCTTGTCTCCGTGTAATAAGTCGGTGGTCTGTTGATATCCTTCTAGTGGTGTGGGGGCTGTGCCTTGGCAAAGTGGGTAGGGCTAAATCCTGCCTGGTTGGCCCTGGCCGGGGGTATCGTCGGACGGGTCCACCGTGTCCCCCGACCCACCCATCTCAGATTCCAGTATCTATGTTGCAATAGTCTGTGTGTCGGGGGCTAGGTCAGTCTGTTATATCTGGTGAACTATCATGTCTTATCTGGTGTCCTGTGTGAATTTAAGTACGCTCACTCTAATTCTCTCCCCCTCCTCTCCGGGAGAACCTGAGCCCAAGAATGCCTCAGGACTACCTGGCCTGACGACCCCTGGTTGTCCCCAGCCCACCCGGTCGTGCTGTTGCTTCAGTTTAAACTGTTCTACCTGCAGCTAGGGAAGCCTGACCTGTTCACCAGACGTGCTACCTTGTCTTGGACCCGTTGTTTTCGACTCCCTCTCTACTATCTCGACCTCTGAATGCTTGGCTATGAAAGGCCACCTGCCATTTACTCCTGAGGTTCTTACCAGTTTCACCCTCTACAACCACTGTGACTATTATTTGACCCTGCTGGTCATCTATGAACATCTTGAAGAACAATCTGGCCTTAATAGCCATGTATATTTATAATCTCTACCCGTCAGAGCCTGGTTCCTCTCTAGGTTTCTTCCCAGGTTCCTGCCTTTCTAGGGGATTTTTCCTAGTCACCGTGCTTCTATTGTGCATCTGATTTGCTTGCTGTTTGGAGTTTTAGGCTGGGTTTCTGTGTAGCACTTTGTGACATCTGCTGACGTAAAAAGGGCTTTATAAATACATCTGATTGATTGAACAGTTGAAGTCGGAAGTTTACATAAACCTTAGCCAAATGCATTTAAACTCAGTTTTACAATTCCTGACATTTAATCTTCGTACAAATTCTGTGTCATAGGTCAGTTAGGATCACCACTTTAGTTTAAGAATGTGAAATGTCAGAATAAGAGAGAGAATTATTTATTTCAGATTTAATGGTCTTTCATCACATTCCCAGTGGGTCAGAAGTTTACATACACTCAATTAGCATTTGGTAGCATTGCATTTAAAATTGTTTAACTTGGGTCAAACTTTTCAGGTAGCCTTCCACAACATGTTGGGTGAATCTTGGCCCATTCCTCCTGACAGAGCTGATGTAACAGTCTGATTTGTAGGCCTCCTTGCTCGCACACGCTTTTTCAGTTCTGCCCACAAAACTTCTACAGGATTGAGGTCAGGGCTTTGTGATGGCCACTCCAATACCTTGACTTTGATGCCATCTATTTTGTGAAGTGCACCAGTCCCTCCTACTACTGTGTAGGAGGGACTGGTCCACCCCCACAACATGATGCTGCCACCCACGTGCTTCACGGTTAGGAGGGTGTTCTTCGGCTTGCAAGCATCCCCCTTTTTCCTCCAAACATAACGATGGTCATTATGGCCAAACAGTTCTATTTTTGTTTCACCAGACCAGAGGACATTTCTCCAAAAAGGTCCTTTGCTGTCGTTCTGGGATTGATTTGCACTTTTCGCACCAAAGTACGTAATATCAAAGAGACAGAACGAATCGAGGAGACCGAACGAGTCTCCTTTCTGAGCGGTATGACAGCTGCTTGGTCCCATGGTGTTTATTTTACAATGCAGAAAATAGTAAAAATAAAGAAAAACCCCAATCAAAGTTGGTCTTGTTTAGGGGCAGGGCTCATTAAAATAATAGAGATTGTGTTGAATAATACCCAAATATGAAAAGGAAGAAAAAGGAAGGAAGCACATTTACACATTTGTGCATCTATTTAGGATACATCACCATGAAGAGAAAGCCATTCATAATTATGCATTTCTGTGTAGCACAGATCAGGGACCTATGATGAAATTCCGGTTGGAGCGAGTGGTCGCATCTGCACGTCGCTCCAACGGGTAGTATAACTTTTTCATTATATTTCATTATATCACAACGGTTTGATTTATCTTATCTTAGCAATTTCTTCTCAGCTAGCTACATAGCCGTCTTTGTATCAAAGATAATTGCGTAATTATCGTATTTCGCCGTCCTAACGTAGTCTTCACTAGCCAGCTAGCTAACGTCCACTGATTAGCTGCACTGAGAAACTATTACTATTACACTCAACTGAACGACTTGATTAGTTTAGTGTTAGCTACCTACATAGCTGTCTTTGCTGTCTTCGTATCATCGTATCCAAGATAATTGTGTTGTTTAGGTTTAGAGTGTGTAGTCTTAGAGTGATTATCTTAATTTACCGAGGTTAGCTAGCCAGCTATTTGTCGTCCTTAACGTAGGTGACTCTGCTAGCTAGCCAACTCTGCTAGCTAGCCAACAGCTAGCCAATGTCTTCTGTATAGAACTCAACTACCCGGTCGCATTCACAGGTTGTATCACTTTTTCACTTCATTTCATTACAGTACAACGGTTTGATTTGTTTGATCGTAGCTAGCTACTTAGCTAGCTACATAGCCGTCTTTGTATCAAAGATAATTGGGTAGTCTAGAGCGATTTTCTAGGTTCGCTAGCCATCTATTGTCGTTCTTTTAACGCAACGTAACGTAAACAACACTGCTAGCTAGCCTGCTAGCCCCCGAATAGCAACACTGCAGAAACTATTACACTCAACGGAACGACTTGATTAGTGTAGTGTCAACAACGCACCCACTGCCAGCTGGCCTACTTCAGCAGTACTGTATCATTTTAATCATTTTAGTCAATAAGATTCTTGCTACGTAGCTTAACTTTCTGAACATTCGAGACGTGTAGTCCACTTGTCATTCCAATCTCCTTTGCATTAGCGTAGCCTCTTCTGTAGCCTGTCAACTATGTGTCTGTTTATCCCTGTTCTCTCCTCTCTGCACAGACCATACAAACGCTCCACACCGCGTGGCCGCGGCCACCCTACTCTGGTGGTCCCAGCGCGCACGACCCACGTGGAGTTCCAGGTCTCCGGTAGCCTCTGGAACTGCCAATCTGCGGTCAACAAGGCAGAGTTCATCTCAGCCTATGCCTCCCTCCAGTCCCTCGACTTCTTGGCACTGACGGAAACATGGATCACCACAGACAACACTGCTACTCCTACTGCTCTCTCTTCGTCCGCCCACGTGTTCTCGCACACCCCGAGAGCGTCTGGTCAGCGGGGTGGTGGCACCGGGATCCTCATCTCTCCCAAGTGGTCATTCTCTCTTTCTCCCCTTACCCATCTGTCTATCGCCTCCTTTGAATTCCATGCTGTCACAGTTACTAGCCCTTTCAAGCTTAACATCCTTATCATTTATCGCCCTCCAGGTTCCCTCGGAGAGTTCATCAATGAGCTTGATGCCTTGATAAGCTCCTTTCCTGAGGACGGCTCACCTCTCACAGTTCTGGGCGACTTTAACCTCCCCACGTCTACCTTTGACTCTTTCCTCTCTGCCTCCTTCTTTCCACTCCTCTCCTCTTTTGACCTCACCCTCTCACCTTCCCCCCTACTCACAAGGCAGGCAATACGCTCGACCTCATCTTCACTAGATGCTGTTCTTCCACTAACCTCACTGCAACTCCCCTCCAAGTCTCCGACCACTGCCTTGTATCCTTTTCCCTCTCGCTCTCATCCAACACCTCCCACACTGCCCCTACTCGGATGGTATCGCGCCGTCCCAACCTTCGCTCTCTCTCCCCCGCTACTCTCTCCTCTTCCATCCTATCATCTCTTCCCTCCGCTCAAACCTTCTCCCACCTATCTCCTGATTCTGCCTCCTCAACCCTCCTCTCCTCCCTCTCTGCATCCCTTGACTCTCTATGTCCCCTATCCTCCAGGCCGGCTCGGTCCTCCCCTCCCGCTCCGTGGCTCGATGACTCATTGCGAGCTCACAGAACAGGGCTCCGGGCAGCCGAGCGGAAATGGAGGAAAACTCGCCTCCCTGCGGACCTGGCATCCTTTCACTCCCTCCTCTCTACATTTTCCTCCTCTGTCTCTGCTGCTAAAGCCACTTTCTACCACGCTAAATTCCAAGCATCTGCCTCTAACCCTAGGAAGCTCTTTGCCACCTTCTCCTCCCTCCTGAATCCTCCGCCCCCTCCCCCCCCTCCTCCTCTCTGCAGATGACTTCGTCAACCATTTTGAAAAGAAGGTCGACGACATCCGATCCTCGTTTGCTAAGTCAAACGACACCGCTGGTTCTGCTCACACTGCCCTACCCTGTGCTCTGACCTCTTTCTCCCCTCTCTCTCCAGATGAAATCTCGCGTCTTGTGACGGCCGGCCGCCCAACAACCTGCCCGCTTGACCCTATCCCCTCCTCTCTTCTCCAGACCATTTCCGGAGACCTTCTCCCTTACCTCACCTCGCTCATCAACTCATCCCTGACCGTTGGCTACGTCCCTTCCGTCTTCAAGAGAGCGAGAGTTGCACCCCTTCTGAAAAAACCTACACTCGATCCCTCCGATGTCAACAATTACAGACCAGTATCCCTTCTTTCTTTTCTCTCCAAAACTCTTGAACGTGCCGTCCTTGGCCAGCTCTCCCGCTATCTCTCTCTGAATGACCTTCTTGATCCAAATCAGTCAGGTTTCAAGACTAGTCATTCAACTGAGACTGCTCTCCTCTGTATCACGGAGGCGCTCCGCACTGCTAAAGCTAACTCTCTCTCCTCTGCTCTCTTCCTTCTAGATCTATCGGCTGCCTTCGATACTGTGAACCATCAGATCCTCCTCTCCACCCTCTCCGAGTTGGGCATCTCCGGCGCGGCCCACGCTTGGATTGCGTCCTACCTGACAGGTCGCTCCTACCAGGTGGCGTGGCGAGAATCTGTCTCCTCACCACGCGCTCTCACCACTGGTGTCCCCAGGGCTCTGTTCTTGGCCCTCTCCTATTCTCGCTATACACCAAGTCACTTGGCTCTGTCATAACCTCACATGGTCTCTCTTATCATTGCTATGCAGACGACACACAATTAATCTTCTCCTTTCCCCTTCTGATGACCAGGTGGCGAATCGCATCTCTGCATGTCTGGCAGACATATCAGTGTGGATGACGGATCACCACCTCAAGCTGAACCTCGGCAAGACGGAGCTGCTCTTCCTCCCGGGGAAGGACTGCCCGTTCCATGATCTCGCCATCACGGTCGACAACTCCATTGTGTCCTCCTCCCAGAGCGCCAAGAACCTTGGCGTGATCCTGGACAACACCCTGTCGTTCTCAACTAACATCAAGGCGGTGGCCCGTTCCTGTAGGTTCATGCTCTACAACATCCGCAGAGTACGACCCTGCCTCACACAGGAAGCGGCGCAGGTCCTAATCCAGGCACTTGTCATCTCCCGTCTGGATTACTGCAACTCGCTGTTGGCTGGGCTCCCTGCCTGTGCCATTAAACCCCTTCAACTCATCCAGAACGCCGCAGCCCGTCTGGTGTTCAACCTTCCCAAGTTCTCTCACGTCACCCCGCTCCTCCGTTCTCTCCACTGGCTTCCAGTTGAAGCTCGCATCCGCTACAAGACCATGGTGCTTGCCTACGGAGCTGTGAGGGGAACGGCACCTCAGTACCTCCAGGCTCTGATCAGGCCCTACACCCAAACAAGGGCACTGCGTTCATCCACCTCTGGCCTGCTCGCCTCCCTACCACTGAGGAAGTACAGCTCCCGCTCAGCCCAGTCAAAACTGTTCGCTGCCCTGGCCCCCCAATGGTGGAACAAACTCCCTCACGACGCCAGGACAGCGGAGTCAATCACCACCTTCCGGAGACACCTGAAACCCCACCTCTTTAAGGAATACCTAGGATAGGTTAAGTAATCCCTCTCACCCCACCCCCCCTAAGTTTTAGATGCACTATTGTTAAGTGACTGTCCCACTGGATGTCATAAGGTGAATGCACCAATTTGTAAGTCGCTCTGGATAAGAGCGTCTGCTAAATGACTTAAATGTAAAAATGTAAATAATTCTGTTACCGGGTGTAAATCCACTTCACTTACTGTAGTTCAATAATCAAAAGAGATTTTTTTCAAAGTCAAGGTGTCATGTCAGAACTGACACCACATTCTTTGAATCTTTAATCGGAGAAGATTTTTCGTAACGTTTTTGGAAAACACGTACGAATAAAACAGAGATTTAACTTCTTCGAGATAGGGGGGCGCTCTTTTAAATTTTGGATAAAAAACGTTCCCGTTTTAAACAAGATATTTTGTCAAGAAAAGATGCTCCACTATGCATGTAATTGACAGCTTTGGAAAGAAAAAAACTCTGATGTTTCCAAAACTGCAAAGATATTATCTGTGAGTGCCCCAGAACTAATGCTACAGGCGAAACCAAGATGAAATTTCATACAGGAAATGGTCCAGATTTTGAATGTGCTGTGTTCCAATGTCTCCTTATATGGCTGTGAATGCGCCAGGAATGAGCCTGCCCTTTCTGTTGTTTCCCCAAGGTGTCTGCAGCATTGTGGCGTATTTGTAGGCATATCATTGGAAGATTGACCATAAGAGACTACATTTACCAGGTGTCTGCCCGGTGTCCTCCGTCAAAATTATTGCGTAATCTCCAGCTCCATGCGCGTTTCCATTTTCTTCAGAGGAGAAAGTCAACTGCCACAAATGATTTATCATCGATAGATATGTGAAAAACACCTTGAGGATTGATTCTAAACAACATTTGCCATGTTTCTGTCGATATTATGGAGTTAATTTGGAAAAAAGTTTGCGTTGTAATGACTTAATTTTCGGAGGTTTTTCTTACCCAAACGTGATGAACAAAACGGAGCGATTTGTCCTACACAAATAATCGTTTTGGAAAAACTGAACATTTGCTATCTAACTGAGAGACTCCTCATTGAAAACATCCGAAGTTCTTCAAAGGTAAATGATTTTATTTGAATGCTTTTCTTGTTTTTGTGAAAATGTTGCATGCTGAATGCTAGGCTTAATGCTATGCTAGCTATCAATACTCTTACACAAATGCTTGTTTAGCTATGGTTCAAAAGCATATTTTGAAAATCTGAGATGACAGTGTTGTTAACAAAAGGCTACGCTTGAGAGCAAATATATTTATTTAATTTCATTTGCGATTTTCATGAATAGTTAACGTTGCGTTATGGTAATGAGCTTGAGGCTATAAATAGGATCCCGGATATGGGATTGCTCGTCGCAACAGGTTAATGAAATTCTTTGCATCTGCACAGTCCTTCAAGTAAATGTGTTTTTATAAAATGTTGTGGAAATTGTTAAAAAAGTGCATTGAGTTGTATGGTTTGTTAAACTTTGACATTAATGGTTTGGCATAGATTTTAAGTGAACAATCTGAGTTTCAGCGCAATTCTATTTCCATGGAATTGCCCTCCATTGGATACACACTGCAGATGTCGACAGCTGATTGGACGGATCCCTTCTTCCTGCTTCCTGCTTCCTCTGTCTTACTATAGGCTCTCAAATCCTTGCATCCCATCTCCTTTTGGAACAGAATGCAGCCCGTTAGGATTCTTATTTGGATTCCCATTAGCTGTTGAGGAAGCAGCAGCCATTCTTCCTGGGGTCCACGTCAAAAACAGAACATTAAAAATGGACAACAGCGACACAAATTCAAACTAAGAACACTATGACTATTTTTTTTTAAACAGACAAGAGGCCATTCTCCACTGATCTAGCCTTGTGTGACTATGTAATCCCACTATAGCTAATCAGGCTCAGGGCAAAAGGGCAACTCTGAGCTGCTTACTCTGAGGGAAGCCATAGAGTCCATGGCATGCAACCTTCCAACTTCACTTCTCCATCATTTTGAAGAATTCGCAATTACCGTGACATGTAGTCGTTTTACTTACTTCAGTTAAATTCACTGACTAAATTGTAAGTTGGAGCGTCCGCAGAACGACTCAAATTAAAATGTCAACTGATGGCAAACACGGTAGATAGTTGGAAGGGTTTACTTAGATGAACGTTTCTGTGGAAAACTGGCATGGGAAAACTACAGTGCACCTGAATAAAAAGGTCATCGAGTTGCTGTATTGGAGATCAGCAAATATGCTCCACAGCCCTTGTCATCAAAAGGGTTCTTGAGAAACAGTCCAGGCAAGCATTTCAAAGACAGACCACTTGAGCCACGCCATCAGCTCTTCTTCTAAAGCAGGAAAGAGAGAGAGAGACAGAGACAAAGGAAGAGTGAATAGGCAAGCAAGGGAAATAGAAAAGGAAGAGAGCTGGAGAGACGGGGGAACAAAACAGAGCGACAGAAAACAAGAGCGAGAGGGACTGTGCGGCCCGTTCTGTACCGTCGACAGAAACCGTATGGCATTCTCCAAATCCCAGATGGCCCGCCAAGATCCTGCACCACTCCCCTCTGCTCTCACTCAGTAACTCGAACTAGCAGGTAGCAGGTGCAGCCACATAGCTGTAGTGGCAGGACACCGTAACACCATCCCTCCCTGGGCCATTTATCAAGTGAAAATGCGATGATTGTCCCATTAACGTGTGGTTATATTTAAGCCATCCCGCCGGAATGTATATTGGCTCGTCTTAGTGACATCCATTCAAACGCCACGTTGCCAACTGTTGATTCCCATTATGAGTTTCATTGGACAAGGTTGGATTTCTCTCTTGCTCACACGTTACACAGTAGTTTCCAAATTACACACAACTACTTCTAGAATTGACACACAAACCCACACACTAACACTTCTGCAAACACACACACACCCTAGACTTGCTCTCAGGTACACTCAGACACGGTATGCGGTTCCCCGTAGTGATAGCATTAGGAAAGGAAAGGAGGGACACTTAGTCAGTTGTACACCTGAATGCCCTGAACTGAAATGTGTCTTCCGCATTTAAACCAACACCTCTGAATCAGAGAGGTGCGGGGGCCTGCCTTAAATTCGACATCCACATCGTCGGCGCTCGGGGAACAGCCTTGATCAAGTGCAGAACGTCATATTTTTACCTTGTCATTTCGGGGATTCGATCCAGCAACCTTTCGGTTACTGGCCCAACGATCTAACCTGCTGCCAAACATTACACAATATTATTATTATTTTTTTTAAATTGAGCCGGAAGAGAGGCATTGAAATGAGTGTGTGCTTGTACGTGCGTGTCTAACTAATTGACTAGACCGACAACAGGAAGTTACCACCGGCCTTTCCCTTTTCCTCATTACATCATCCCTTTATTTGTGGGTGGGACCCAGTTACAGTAAAAAAAAAAGGGGGATTCAAGCCTCGAACATTTCCTGTCAGATCTGGGATGTCAACTCTGGGCATGAGTGAGCTCACTGAGCTACCGTACGTCTGAGACACAGCGGCTGTGAAGAGACTACACAGTATTACAGCGGACGTAAATAGCCTTCATGACAGTCCAGCTGTTCTATGTGACAGCATTCATTTCACCAACTGAACAGGCCATCAACGTCAAACAAGTCATTTATTTTGCACAACCGCAGATAAATTCAACTTGTTGACTCATTTGATACAAAACATTAACCAACATCCTATGATCACCTTTAGGCAAATAATTATTCCAATTTTATGACTCAACAATAATTGCCTACTCTGGCATATGTTAGTAAGACTGACTGCCATTGTTGAAGGGCAAAGCATTGAGTGAAGGAAGTGAAAACTGAGTAATGCTGCAACAATTGGCCAGGGTAATCTTCTTAATGTGACTAAGCCTTTGATGCCCATGCAGTGGGGATGGTGTAATGACACGAGACCATTCTGCTAGAGCCCAGTGAGTGAAGGGTGGTTAATGAGCGTTTGAATCTAAAAGAAAGTGATTTTGTTCATCAGTGAAAGAGAGTGGGTGACAACAATGCAAAATCAATTGTATCAATGTGGTTTTAAAATGTTCAAGGCAAGAGGAAGAAGGGGGCATTATTTGGAGGTATGAAAAACGAGAGAAAATGTAACTTAATTCGCTCAATGTCTGGTTTTCCATGTAGGCTATAGTCGTTTCATTCAATATCTTTTATACAAATTACAAAGTAAACATGGATGGGGTTGATTGCTGGCTTGGATAATGGTCACCCAGTCCAGGGTTTCCTAACTCAGGCCTGGGCCCTACAGCCCCCTGGGAGCATGGGTTGGTTTTTCCGTAGCACTAACACAGCCAATTCAAATAACCAACATCACGCTTTGATGACTTGAATCAGCTGTGTAGTGCTTGTGCAAAAACTAAAAATGTACACCTAGAGGCAACCTGGTCTCAAAACATTTCATATTACTCTGTATGTAAACCCATGACACTCCATTTAATTAAAGGGAAAGGGGGATACCTAGTCAGATGTACAACTGAATGCCTACAACTGAAATGTGTGTTCCACATTTAACCCAACGTCTCTGAATCAGAGAAGTGCAGTGGTCTGCCTTAAATCAGTATTCCAGGTCTTTCGTCAACCGTATGATGTTACGTTTCGTATAGTATCTATTACTTTATGGATGTTCGTCCCCAATTTTGCATGATATGTTACGAACTTGAAAATGTATTTTATTTAACAAATTCTAGCTAGGTGACTAACATTAGCTAGGCTAGGGTTTGGGTTAAGATATATGCCCACCCATCATACTTTCGTTTTTGCCTTAAGTAACCATCGGTTTCATGTAACCATAACAAAAGTAACATATTATACTAATTTGAGTGTGCCGGATTTACATTTACTCTGTTACGTCTAGTCTATGAGACCAGGCTGCCAGCGGGGGCCCCGGGACCGAGTTTGGGAAACACACAAGCAAGAACTGTGCAACAATGTCATTATTGTGTTCAACAAGACATCCACTTTTCTCCTCACAACCCCGGGCCGGTCTCCACTAATGACAGTTTAATGATGGTCCTTGCCTAATTGTTGTGTTAATTAAGGTGGCCAAATATTGGCGCATCAACTCGAGTGCATCCTTTCTTGTTCAAGAAGGTCACGCTAGATTGGGTTACCGTAATCCTTCTTATTCATTGCCAAGAACTGGCAACACCAGTCCACTGGAATGTGATCCAATCGAATTGAAGTCGAGTTATCTAGAAGTTGACAAGGAGAAACTCTACATAATAAAAGCTCAAATTTGTTGTTGAAATTATGGTGAGTATTTTATAGGCTACAGTAGAGCAAATTAATTGGGCAAAGTAACAACAACCATTCCGCTATGGCAGAGGACATTTAGGCTCGGCATCAGCACTGTTCTTTTCGTGAATGCATTCCCAAAGAAGCAAACCGCAAAACACGATGTTCCATTCCTTTCAACATTGGCAACATTGTAGACTCTGCTCAAGATATTGGATAATAACGCTTTCTCTTTGACATGAAACTGTAGATATACTAGCGACAATATTATCAGATGTGCGCAAATTACCGTAGCTTGCAGTGGCCGTTACATTGCTTACCTCAAAGCGAACGCGGAGACATCTGAAGAAAGTCGCTCTGCAACAAAATACTGTATCAACCCAGTCGACAGGAGCCTGCTTGACCGGAATTAAAGTCCATACAAATCTGATATGAGACGGGAAAATGGACAGCGTCTACCAAGAACAATTCCGAATGACACCGCACACCTGCCTCGACGTCCTCAATTGGCTCGGTCCAATTTCAAATAAGCAAACGCGCAAGGACGTTGCTAGTGCGGCCAGGCAAAAGCGAGGCAACACCCTTTCTCCCGGGTAACTTGCTCTCAATCGGAGCTATGGAGAAAGCATTGCAGTAAAACTGTCCCTTTACTCCTGGCAAAACGCCGTCCCACCACGACAACACCTCTTGACTGAAGAGGGGCTGGCTGAAGAGGAGGAGGAGACGAGCGCTCACATTTTTTCCGCATGCTCTGTGCGTCGTTGCTGGGTGCCCCCGATCTGACAGCCCAGGAACAGCTCCCGTTTATCAGATATCCAATATCTCAAGCCTGCCTCATTGTTTCCCAGGAAAGGGCGGTTGTATGCGAGGAAGATGATGCTATACGCTGTGAGCCCCTCCATGTGCAAAAATGGCCTCGTGCAGTAGGTTACCGGGCAGCCGCGAGCAGCTCATTGGTCCCTCCCGTAGTCACGGCAACGACCGTGGTTCAATTGTGTGCTCTTCTGGGAAGATGGGATGGAGATGAGAGATGTGCAGGTCACCTGTAATAGGGCAGAATGCATTCCCCTACCTCTGTATGTAGTTTGCAAAATACCTTCATGTGCTTTCATTGCAGTGGCCTACATTGAAGCCTTTGGCCTATACAGCCGGATTCTCTGCACTACTGGTTAGGATGCACAAACTGAGTCTGCAGTGTGTGATCCATAGCTAGACTAATAGAATACCTGATGATAAAATACATATCTTGATATTGCAAATGCGCGAGCACACACACACACACACACACACACACACACACACACACACACACACACACACACACACACACACACACACACACACACACACACACACACACACACACACACACACACACACACACACACACACACACACATTGTATAACCATGGCTATGAAAGTATACCAACAATATTACAGTACATGTACACACAGTGAATATTGAAACATGATGTAGCCACACACACACACACGCACACACACACACACACACACACACACACACACACACACACACACACACACACACACACACACACACACACACACACACACACACACACACACACACACACACACACACACACACACACACACACACACACACACACACACCACTGAATTATTCAGATGAAGTGTAAAGGGGTTGCCCATGACCCATATAGTGGATGTCCTATGAGGTTTCTGGTCATGGCAGGGGAGAGCACATTGCTTTGAGAGCAGGTTTGACACATGCTGCATTACACACAGTGGAAGCCTCATACTCACTACCATAACCTTGGTCACGGTCCAAATGGCTTTGAAAGCTATATGCTCTGAATGAAATGAGATATGATACTCCCTGTGAAACATAGGGCATCATTTGTGTGGAGCGTTTCACAAAATGCCTCCTTGTGCATTGTACATTTGAGCATTTTTTTGAGACGAGTGTCTGTGTCCAACCTGCTATCGAAACCCAGGCTCTCCAATCAGCTCTGCCAGCCTTCGATACATCACTCTGGGCCATTCAAGTGATAGAGATGACCTCAACTCCACCGTGGTTATTATTTGACCCTGCTGGTCATCTATGGACATTGGAACATCTTGAAGGACGATCTGGCCGTAATGGCCATGTACTCTTATAATCTCCACCCGGCACTGCCAGAAAAGGACTTGCCACCCCTCAGAGCCTGGTTCCTCTCTAGGTTTCTGCCTTTCTGGGGAGTTTTTCCGAGCCACCGTGCTTCTACATCTGCATTGCTTGATCTTCGGGGTTTAAGGCTGAGTTTCTGTACAAGCACTTTATAACAACTGCTGAGGTAAAAAGGACTTCATAAATACATTTGATTGATTGACTCAACAGATAAGGAATCATTTAGTCTGGAGTGTCCAGGGCTATTCTTTACATTATCCGCTACATTACCAGTCCTTATAGCAGACGCTAGACCGCTAGTGTTTTTCTATACTTGCCCAGACAGTTGTAAAACCTTAACAGGTGTCGATGTGGAATAACATGATTAAGAACAAATACATTTTTACCTGGAGTACAAATGCATCATAACAGCACTGGGACAGAAGTTAATGAGACTAGCGGAAAGGGGGCACACACACACACACACACACATTTGCACACACGCACACACGACCAGAGGAACCCATATCGCTTATGAATTCTTCAAATGTTTTTCCAGCGTAGGTGGTTAGGAACAGTCTAGTGGGCATATCAGTGGGGGACGACCTCATAAAGGAAGTGAAGACATAAGAAATGGCCCTGAAAGAAAAAAGCGATCGTTGAAAGAGAGGAGAGCGGCCTTGTGTTTCCAGCCGAGGCACCTGTCCTACTGTACATCTCTCTCAGCTGTAGTCATGTTGATTGATTGGTTGACTGAATTGATTTGATAATGCGAAGTAGCAGGCTGCTCCAGCCCGAGACCACATGAAACATTATCTAGGATAAAACCACAACAAAGCTTGAAGGCTTATTTGCATTGTGGTCCTCCGAATGGATTTGGTAGAAGTTGGCTATACCACTGATCTAGGGTCAGGGTAACTGATCCTAGATCTGCGGTTAATGGCACGTTGTATATGAAGCGTCCATCCAGTTTGGTGTCCCCAGCCCCTCCCTCTACACAAGATCAAAGATGGCCAAATATAACCGTTCGTTGATATGACCTTTGAGGGGTGGCAATAACATCAAAGAGTGTGTGTGTACGTGCACACACGTGTGTGTCCAAATATGTGTGTGTGTGGTCTGTTTAGTTTCTGCTACCATCTTGAAAAAACATACTTGTACTGCAAAATCCAAAAGCATCCTACTGTTGTCAAGTGGAGCCCTTATTTTAGGAGGGTGTTATCCGCGGGGCATAGTGGACCCTTAAATAGCACCCTTATCCAGTCCCGTCGACTCCAGGGGGACAGACATGGGACAGGCCCCTCGCTGGGTCTGGAGAGAGAGGGTGACGCTGCGGTGGAGTCAAGTATGCAGGGACCCGCCGGTGACAGGGACACAGGCAGATATACTTAGGGGTGGCGGCTGGGGCCATTCCAATACACTGGTGGTTCATGGAAAATGCAAGCTCGTTTGCTGGAGGTCAGGCCTGTCTGCTGGATCTCTTGGCTTGATTTGCTCTTAGCCCGTACCCAGTCAGGATTGGAACTAGGCCTCACTGAACCAAAGGATTTAGAAACTAAATTGCATCCTTTTTCTTTCATGGGAATAATCACTGAGAAGACATGACAGGATAAGTCAATGCTTCCTATCTGACCCCAGCACTTAGCCCCAGTAGTCACTTCAACGAGGGGAGGAAAGAAGCAAATATGTCTTTTCAAAGTATTGGAACATGGCCTGAGAGTCTAAGAATTCAATGTTTAGAATCAAACCCTTGGTTCTTGGGCAGTGAGGCCTAGTTCCGATGCTTTGAAAATACATACTTCCTACTTCCTGTCTTGAAGGTGTCTGTGGGTGTAGGAGGTAATAGCTGAAGGTCGATTCATAAACATGAAGGGTTCAGCACAGCAGTCAGTCTGACATAACAAAGGTGTGCCATCACCCCCCCCCCCGTGTCTCTCTTTAATTATCTCACGTCTAAGGGTTAAACATAGCGCCATGCCTCATCTGTGGTCGTTCACACAGCCTACAATAAAAGAGCTAGAAAGGTCAACTCGACACTCCATAGGAGAAAATAACTTCTTTATCTGAGATTTTCCTCTCACATCGCTGTTCCCTTCTGTTGGCTTCCAGAGTGGTACACATACCAAACATTCGATATTGTCTTTATCGGTGGCCTGGTGAGCGTTATGGGCACCGCCGTGTGGTGCTGAATGGATGGTTGGCAGGTATGTGGAGAGGGCACAGGCAGGGACATTGTTGGGGTACTATAGTATGTTGCCACTTCCACTGTAGATTCCAGACAGACTTCTCTTTGATGATATTGCTTTGAGGGCTGGCCACATCAAGTGCCTGACCAGAAATGTGATAGATCAATGTTGCTGAAGCAGGTCCTTTTAGGGTTATGTAGTACAAATAATTACACTGAAAATAATTAACATTTGTGCATTTTGATCTGAGGTATTTTACTAACGTGGTGAATTGAAATATCATACAGCACAACAAATTCCATTCGGTCTTTAGACCATTTTAATGTTAATCTCAACTGATTTAGTATGACTCACTTGGAACACAGTTAATCGGGTCGAGGCAAATCTAATATCTCCTGAATCGCGTTGGAGTTGGTTAACCGTGCTACGTTTTACCTTTAAATTCAGGACCTGTATTATACATTGTACCTGTCATCTAGACCCTTTTATTTTCCTGTCAGACCCTAACCTCCCTCCTATACTATCACGGCTTCCGCCGAAGTCGGTCCCTCTCCCTGTTCGGGCGGCGTTCGGCGGTCGACGTCGCCGGCCTTCTAGCCACCCCGATCCACTTTTCATTTTCCATTTGTTTTGTCTATGTCTTACATACCTGGTTTCACTCACCCAAGTACCTGTTTATTATTTAACCCTCTGTTCCCCATGTTTGGTTGTGAGTGATTGTTTGTTGTATTTGTGGGCTTGGTAATTCTCTTGTATTTGAATGACTTTGAGTAAAGTTAATTTTTTACTTACTCATCTCTGCTGTCCTGCGCCTGCCTCCTCTGCACCAGCTACACATAGAACCTTACGCTTCATTACCTGGTCCCAGTCAGACCTCCATCACTATCATCGAATTTCCACCTCGCTCCGGTTGAGTGGAGTGGCTAGAGATGCTGATTTTGTCACCCACCCAACTTCCTTGACCAGCCTATGCCCGCTATGCCTTTTCCCCAAGCTCTACCCCCCTGCCTGCATTAATCCATACAGGCACTGCCTGCTGAAAGTGGCCATCTTATTCATGGCAATTCAGTTCACATTAGGCCAGCTGGCTGTTATTAGGCCAGCTGGCTGTTATTGGCGTTCTGCTGTTATTTGATGTGCGTCAGTGGGGGACAGACAGAGAGAAAGTATGAGACAGAGACAGACAGACAGTGAAGGAAAGAGAGCGAGAGAAAGAGAGAGAAGTGTACTGTGTGAGAGAGAGAGAGAGGAGAGAGAGAGAGAGAGAGAGAGAGAGAGAGAGAGAGAGAGAGAGAGAGAGAGAGAGAGAGAGAGAGAGAGAATGAGACAGAGACAGAGACAGAGACAGACAGACAGTGAGGGAAAGAGAGTGAGAGAAAGTTGAGAGAGGTGTACTGTGTGAGAGAGAGAGAGAATGAGACAGAGACAGACAGTGAGGGAAAGAGAGCGAGAGAAAGTTGAGAGAGGTGTACTGTGTGTGAGAGAGAGAGAGAGAGAGAGAGAGAGAGAGAGAGAGAGAGAGAGAGAGAGAGCGAGGAGAGAGAGAGAGAGAGGAGAGAGAGAGAGAGAGAAAGAGAAAGAGAAAGAGAGAGAGAGAGAGAGAGAGAGAGAGAGAGAGAGAGAGACAGAGACAGACAGTGAGGGAAAGAAAGAGAGAGAGCGAGTGAGAGAGAGAACAAGGTAGGTGGATGCCTTTGGAGAAGTGAGGTTTTTGAAACGTGTCGTTACCACCAGTTATCATCCGTGGAGGGACATGCTTGTCAAGCCAAAAAAGACCTGACATCAGCATTGTCCAAAATCTCTGATGCCAACGGCAACATCCTTTTCTCAAAAATATATATATATATATATATTTTTTTTAATAAATGCACTTAAGCATCAACTGCATGACATCCAATGCAGTTATTGACTAAAGTTTACTAAAGCATTTATGAAATGCTTATGTACTTGTTATGAACAATAAAAAAGCCGCCACCCCGCCTCCATTTTGGTAAAAAGCTAAAGGAATGGGCCTGGAGAAATGTAACAGCTCTCAAATTCATAGACAGAGCAATGGATTCAAGAACTGACCATCCATGATATCAAAATTGTTGTTTTAACCATGTTTTCGGCAACCAGATCTCACAGTCTAATTAGACGTTCATTCATGTCTCTCAAACGTCAAATTTCGAAGTGTTTAAGATTAATTTCAGGCATTAACTCCAAATTCTTAAGGTTAGGCATGAACTCAGAATGGTCAAGGTAATGGTTAAGGTTTGGGGTAGGCTTAAAACAAAAATATTAAAAACAACATTCTATTGATGGATTTGAACTTGCAACCTTGAACCTGCTTAAATTTGATGCCCTAGCAAAACCAAAACAAAACCTGTTTCCCCTAGTGGCCGGAATCCACGTCATCTCCAGACGTGCTCAGACATAGATGGACGTCGAATACTGACTTGTATCATGGGTGACCTGGCTGGTTTTCAGGCTATACGGTGTTTGTTTATAATTACATTCATTACAAACATTGGAGTAAAACAAGCTTATATTTTGGATTCTGATGCGGTATGACAGTTAAACTAAGCTCATGAGGCATTTAGAAGTTATATTCTTCAACAATCAATGGGTATACCATTAATTTCTAAGGATGTAGCAACTATATTACACACTGTATAATATCTATGATATGAAGAACTAAATGAATTGAAGAACTGAGTAACTTACCCTTCCTCACATCTCTCATCTTTCAACACCAGCTCCTATGATGGCAGCTACACAACCACAGGCTCTCCAGGCATCAAAGTCGGGTTTATATAAAATACAGTGAAATCATCCTGCTTCCAGCCACTGTGAAAAGGCTTGTCCAAGCAGTTCTCAGAACAGCCTTATCAGTAATGCTGGGATGTGCTGAGAGCGCTAGTATTAGAGACGAGGGAAGGACCTGTGTAACCAGACATCACACCGACTGTAAAGGCTGTAATACACTAAATGTGACGCGCTCACACAATCACAAAAGTGCCTGTGAGCACATACAGGTGTACGACCTTAATTTGAAGACATCTGTACACAAAGGAGTACATGAACAAATGTGCACCAGCCTGCACGTGCACACACATGCCCAAAGGCAGGCAGGCAGGCAGGCAGGCAGGCAGGCAGGCAGGCAGGCAGGCAGGCAGGCAGGCAGGCAGGCAGGCAGGCAGGCAGGCAGGCAGGCAGGCAGGCAGGCAGGCAGGCAGGCAGGCAGGCAGGCAGGCAGGCAGGCAGGCAGGCAGGCAGGCAGGCAGGCAGGCAGGCCTCTCACACTTCTACTCAGACACAGATGGATGGCTCAGTGTCTGTGTGAGAGAGAGTTTTAGGGAGGGGGGAGAGAGAGGGGGAGAAAAGTAGAGAGAGGGAAAGAGAGAGCTTGTATGTGTGTGTGTGTGTGCTCAGACAGGGGGGGGGGTCAATAAACGTTGCACATCACAACCAGTACGCTTCCACGTCTGTATCAACCTCTTTGTCTTTACTCTGTCTGGACCTCTCCATCTCTTCCTGTCTCTGATGGGAGATGGCATTTTGTCTGACAGCTGTGCCAGCAACCTGCCAGTCACTGCCCAACAAAACAGCGAAATAATAAGTTGACCTATCTGGTTGTGAAATTGCGATGCAACCAACAATGCCAGAGGCAAACTGTTGACTACTGAGTATACATTAGATTCATAGCTCACATTGTCTCCGTCCCTGGTGATGCACCTCACCTCATACCTCATAACCCCCTACCTCACCACAGAAAATATCTAACTGTAGACTGGTATCTTCATTAACATACCACTCATCAGTAGCGTAGAGAAGTTTCGCAGAAGGTTTCCCCCGTAAGGTTCCAGCAAGGGCCCCCCACCAAAGAGGGCTACTGCAAGAAACTACATCAGGTCATGTTTTCAGTTAATATCCATTATTTTAAGCACTTTTTTGGAGAGTTTGACATTGGGGTCCTTTTTCTCCAGACAAGGACTTTTCTAGGCATGGAAGTGAATAATATTGAAAGTATTTTGAGGGGGTATGTAGCTATGCCAGTGCCACTCATACTTAACAAGTTCACAACCACCCTAATACCTCTCGCCTTTTCCTTAGGGGCGTACGTTACAATTAATTACATAACATCCTCCTTCACATTTTCCCATGTGTTTTATTCAGCTTCACCAAAAGGTCCTGTTCATTCGGTACGGAAGGGAAGAAAACTTTTAAAAAATATATGAAACAGGGAGGGAATACCTGAACTTTTTGTCTTCTGTTGCAAAATGTTTTATGAAATATTTGCCGTAATGAACACGACCCAGGACTTCCCACCAACACCCCGTCAGATGGTGCACTGTAGTGTAGTTTAGTCACACGTCTAATTTTACCGCTCTCTTCACCCACCTCTCCCCTCCACACCTTGCTCTCTGGGAGACTTGTGCACACACACACACACACACACACACACACACACACACACACACACACACACACACACACACACACACACACACACACACACACACACACACACACACACACACACACACACACACACACACACACACACACACACACACACCCAGCCTGTGATAAATACATGGATGCCTGCTGTTGAATTTGAGATGGACAGCATGCCAGGTAGTGCCAGGGCAGAACAGAATAGGGTGGCACAGATAGACCCAGAAGCCATCGGCATGGGGCACAAAACAAGCACCGGTTGGTGAGGGTACAACCTTAACAGTTGAAGTTGCTGGCTAACTGCTTGGGGTTAGTGCTGTGCATCTCTTTTTTCCATTTCATAAATAAATATACATTCCTGCAACCCGCCTCACCCAACGTGGTATGGATCAGCTATTTTTTAACCTAGCTCTGAAGGAACCGCCATCAGACCTAGCCAGCTAATTAGCTACTAGCTATTTAGTCATTGTTTGCCTCTGCTAGCGGTCTTTACCTTTAGCTCTGACTCCTGCCACTTTAACCTGGATAGCCCAGATAATATCTGCCAGTCTGCACAGCGCGATACCAGCCCTGAGCATATTGCTCTTTTCCACTACATCACCAGACTCCTGCCGCAAGCTCTGGACCATTACATCGGATCTTCGCAGCTAGCTAGTTGCTACCGATGAGCTATTTGTGGCTAACGCCCTTGTCCAGCATGCACCAGCTCGCCCCGAGCTAGGCCCATCTCCCGGCTAGCAAACAAAGTACACCAACTACAACACTTCTCTTGCCAATTTGCCTGGACCCTTTGTCGACACGGAGCCCCGCCAATCCATCATGACTGGTCTGCTGGTCTGCTGACGTAACACAAAAGAATTGCTCTCAACCGGCCTCTGCATCGTGGATGTTGGGTGATGATCCATCTGCTAGCCCCGGCCTGCTAGCTCCCTGAACGCTGTGTCTCCCGCTCGCTCAACATAGTGATTGACTACCGAACTGTTCCCTGTTTCATCGCGTGCTGCTCATTGGACCCTATGATCACTCAGCTACACAGCCGATGCCTGCTGGACTGTCCATTAACACGAACCGGAACCCCCAACAGAAGCTAGCCAGCTAACTAGTTACTAGTCAGTTAGCCACTGCTTGTGGTCATCAGCTAACCTTAGCCCAGTCAACACCTGACAGTCTGCACAACGCGATTCAACCCAGAGCATACCGGACTGCTTTTTCTCCACCAAATCTCCATATCTCCGGATTCCTACCGCAAGCTCTGAACCTTTTCATCTGGATCAGCGCAAATAGCTAGCTGCTATCCGAGCGGCTACTCCTGCCAGGGAGAGAGCAGCTCTATTCAGCTAGAGCCAGAGCTACGCTATGAAAAAGGATGCCAGGGAGAGAGCAGCTACTCCTGCCAGGGAGAGAGCAGCTCTATTCAGCTAGAGCCAGAGCTACGCTATGAAAAAGGATGCCAGGGAGAGAGCAGCTCTATTCAGCTAGAGCCAGAGCTACGCTATGAAAAAGGCTGCCAGGGAGAGAGCAGCTCTATTCAGCTAGAGCCAGAGCTACGCTATGAAAAAGGCTGCCAGGGAGAGAGCAGCTCTATTCAGCTAGAGCCAGAGCAACGTTAGGGAACAAGCCAGGCATAGGCCTACAGTGGTGTTGGTACCAGGTAGAATTCTACATGGGTCATTTATTTTAAGGTATTTTGACCGAAAGGAAATCAGAATGGGGATGGATACAGGCAGGTTGGAGAAACAGTGGGAAGGGTGGACGCTGGGATTTACCCTTGTCTCTGCTGGGAAGCAGTATGAGTCGGGCCAGAAGTGTTACAACAGCTCTACATGGCAATGTCATTTTAAACTGCCCTCTACCACTGTGTGCAGCTTTGCAGATGGCTGCAGGTGATGAACATTGCAATTTAGTTTGTACTAAAGCACCTTAGGTTTTAATGCCTGGCTTTGGGGAATTAAAATGTACTCTTAATAACCGACACGATTTAAATAATAAAACCCAGCGGCTTACGCTTATGTCAACTGGAAAAGGGGGATGGGGAACAGAAGCAAGAGAGGTGGTGTGAAAAATTAAGAGTGGGGGGGGGTGAAGAGAGGGAGGGTGGAGAGAGAGAAAAAAGAAAGACACTGGGTTAAGGGAGGAAAAGAGAGAGCGAGAGAGGAAGATAAAATACATATGTGAGAAGAGACAGAGGTCAAAAGGTAAACGAGGGAGAGAGACAAATACAAGTATGGCAGACGGAAGAGGAGAGACGAAGAGGTATGAAATGAAATAAAACTGGGTAAAATACCCACCATAATCAATGTCTTCTGTGCGATTTTTGGGGACAGTTGAGTCTTACAGCATACATTTGTAGGATTGGGAGTTCAAACATTCCTTTCTCCTCTCTTTTTCTCCTTCTTTGGTATCAACATTCCCTCAGTTAAAAAGAGATCAAAATCTGGTCGCACCATGACCAAAAAGGGATGGATTCCCTGAAGCGGAATGAAAAGGAGGAAAAATGCTATGAATGATGGATTTATTCTCAGAACGAGCTTTCGCATTCCAAACGGAATGAGCTCGGAATCTGTTGGGAGGAACCGATTTGACTGTTATGTAAATTCCAGCACCTCGGTTAAAAGTATTAAGACGTAAGAAAAAGGCAACTCTTCTGAACCCACAGAGTGATAAAAGAGAATAAATATCACTCCTCTTTCGCCTCCTCTGCTGAATGAATACCCCTCCTCCTTTCAGACAGTTTCTAGCCAACACGCCAATAGAGCTTAATAATTGCTGTAACGGATGTCGTCTGGAGATAGAGAGGAGGACCGAGGTGCAGCGTGGTAAGTGTTCATATTAAAACGGTTTCAATGAACACTGAAACAAAACACGACAAACGAACAGTCCTGAACAGTGCAACAAAACACAGGACCTTGTACCTGGGATACAGGAGAATGGACTGAAGTCGGATAGGGTATGATAAGTTGCAAACCCAGTATGGGAGCTTGGCAAGTGACTGATAGGCTGCTGGTTCGGGTTCCCGTTTTGACCTTGTGCGAGATCTGTCGATGTGCCCTTGAGCAGGGCGTTGACCCCGGTTGCTTCTGTGGCTCGCTCTGGATGGGAGTCTGTTAGATGACTGACTGTAATGTAAATGTTGAGTGGCTCCACTGCAAGTAGATTGCATGTTTTAATATTACACACACACACACACACACACACACACACACACACACACACACACACACACACACACACACACACACACACACACACACACACACACACACACACACACACACACACACACACACACACACACACACACACACACACACACACACACACACGTGTTAGCCTCACATTTATGAGAGTATATCGGTGTTGGTCGAACAGTCCAACCAAGCTAGCCGTTCCACAACATGTCTTTTCTAAGAGTGCAGGCAGTCACAAGTGCACCTGGCAGTCATGCCGGACAGATCTTCACAATGGAAGGCCAGGTTCACAATGGGAAGGCCAGGTCAGTTGAACAACCTGTCAGGGTTTGGCCACGTCTGCAGAAACACACTCAGGAAGACAACCATGCACTCATGTGTTCAGAATAAGCAACTGCATGCCATTTTGTTCTGGTGAGTGACAAGTCCACAGTGTGTGAACCCAGAGAGCAGGATGACATGTACTCTGTGCCAACCATGAGTCAGAAGTGTTGTTCTGCGTCACAACTCTTATATAACCTCACAGAGGAAGTTAGTGTGTTGACAATGGTTCCACTGCCAGCAAACTCAACAGAATAGTCTCCTGGTTGACCAACCCAAAGGACATCAAGACAAATAGGATAAGAGAGAGGAAAACAAATGTCATTCTAAACTTCATTCAATAATGACAGAGGCATATCGTTTCCCCCTGTGCATCGATTTATTATAAATTGTCAGATCAGTGCAGATAAAGGAAAGGAGGCGAGGAAAGGAGGCAACTCTCCACTATTGAGACGCAGCCCTTAAAGTCACCAGCTTGACTGGGGCTGATGGAAAGCTTCCTTCCCCTCACTGCATCCCTAACAGCTGACTGCACATGTCAAGTCATGACTTCCCCGGTGCTCAAATGACACATGTCAGTTTTTACCCACAGGGGCCATAGCAGCCGTCGCCCTCGAGTCACTCTGTGTTGATTGAGAGTGTGTGTGTGTGTGTGTGTGTGTGTGTGTGTGTGTGTGTGTGTGTGTGTGTGTGTGTGTGTGTGTGTGTGTGTGTGTGTGTGTGTGTGTGTGTGTGTGTGTGTGTGTGTGTGTGGGGGGGGGTGTTAGTGTGTGTTGATCAGTTTTATGTAACGTGTTCTGTTGGTCATGTTGTTTACGACTCTAGACAGACATCTGTCTGTGTAGTCTGAAACACACGGCTCAGCCTTACAAATTAACCAAGAAGTTAATCTTGACATCTAGCCACTTAGCTAGCAAGTTAGCAAACCAAATGCCTAGCTAGAGCCCTGAGCTGGAGATAATTTCATTGACACATCTTAGATAGTTAACGTATATAGTTAATGTTTTGGGCACCCCCATTTTTTGTTGTTGATGGTATTGAAAAACCTGCCATCTGTATTTCAAAATACCCCGGTAAACGGTGCAGTATATACGGTATACCGCCCAAGCCTAGCTAGGGACACACAGATTGTCAAAACCATAGTAAACTGTATCTTCCATGTCCAATTACCTACTCTATTTGACTTGGGAAAACAAAACATTTCAGCAGTATATATACATCATCATTTGTATATTAACTGTAAAACTTAAAAATAATAGTTTTTTTTCACTGACAAAATGTTAAGTTATGTCAACTCAGTGAATCAAGTTGAGTTTGACAGAACTAGGTAACAACATCTGTGTTACATTGTAATGTACAAGTTCGTACAACTGAAAGAGATCAAATTTTTTCAGCAAATAAATGTTGCTGTATAATCAGTCAAAGACTACTAGACTATTATCTCTGCCTATATGGGCATTTTATCTACAGGGTTAATGACTCATGTTTAACGACAGTCCCTGTCCGTGATACAGTATTTGCATAATCAAATTCAAACACCAAAATGCAAATGGCCACGGCTGCTCTCATGACTCACCTCAGTACCTGACAGATAAGAACGAGGCTAACATATTCTTCCTTGATATTTACAAACCCCACTATTCCTCTCCTATGTAGCTCAGTAGACTGCCAGCATGTTGCTTCTCACATCAGGATCGTGGGTTCAATACCCATACAACAATGTATGCACGCACCACTTTGGATGTGTCTGCTAAATGGGATATTATTACAAACAAAATCTGTACAGGTCAGGATATTCTCATGTAACCCGATCAATGTACAGTATAATCAATAAGCAAATCAACTGCATCACACATATAATCATCAATGGTGGTTTTGTCCAGGGGTTCCGCTTTTTGGCAGAGCAGAGATGTCCAATAATAAAATACTACACAAGTCATGTACAATGTAGGGTACAGGGCGCCATTTGACAGACTAATGACATTGATACACATATTCAGTATATTTGACCCATGAAACCCAGGAGGGAGGAGAAGGTGGCAACCCTGGTGTTACCCTTCTCCAACACCATGTTCTAACTACCATCTGCCTACTCCAATGAGATGTCCAGGCATCAAGCCCCAACCCAGCTGGTGGATAGACTCTGCCAAGCAGGCAGGCAAGCTAAGGGCACTAAGAATTAAGATCTCCTTGGCCTCGGTGCACTAAAGCTGAGTGTAATCGTCTCCAATGATAAAGCCACTTAAACCAAAGCCTAGTTGCTTGGTGCTAATGCCCAGTACTGTGACCACCACCACCAACACCAGTCACTATCACCACCACCAGTCACTATCACCAGTCACTATCACCACCACCACCACCACTCACTATCACCACCACCAATCACTATCACCACAACCACCACCACTCATTATTACCACCACCACTCACTATCACCACCACCACCACTCATTATTACCACCACCAGTCACTATCACTGCCACCAGTCTCTATCACCACCCCCAGTCACTATCACCACCACCATCACTCATTATTACCACCATCAGTCACTATCACCACCACCAGTCACTATCAACACCACCATCACTCATTATTACCACCACCAGCTCACTATCACCACAACCAGTCACTATCACCGTTTCCACCAGTCACTATCACCACCACCAGTCACTATCACCACCACCACCAGTCACTATCACCACCACTCAAATTACCACCACAAGTCACTATCACCACCACCAGTCACTATCACCACCACTCAGTATCACCACCACCAGTCACTATCACCACCACTCACCTAAACACCACCACCAGTCACTATCACCACCACCAGTCACTATCACTAATCAGTGGACGTTAGCTACCAGTCACTACGTTAGGACGGCGAAATACACCACAAATCACCACCCGGAAGTCTGTGTTACATTGTCACTATCACCACCACCAGTCACTATCACCACCACCAGTCACTATCACCACCACTCATAATTACCACCACCAGTCACTATCACCACCACTCACTATCACCACCACCACCACCAGTCACTATCAAACCACCACCGGTCACTATCACCACCACCAGTCACTATCACCACCACCAGTCATTATCACCGCCACCAGTCAATATCACCACCACCAGTCACTATCATCACCACCAGTTACTATCACCACCACTCATAATTACCACCACCAGTCACTATCACCACCACTCACTATCACCACCACCACCACCAGTCACTATCACCACCACTCACTATCACCACCACCACCAGTCACTATCACCACAACCACCACCACTCATTATTACCACCACCACTCACTATCACCGCCACCACCACTCATTATTACCACCACCAGTCACTATCACTGCCACCAGTCTCTATCACCACCACCAGTCACTATCACCACCACCATCACTCATTATTACCACCATCAGTCACTATCACCACCACCAGTCACTATCAACACCACCATCACTCATTATTACCACCACCAGTCACTATCACCACCACCAGTCACTATCACCGCCACCAGTCACTATCACCACCACCAGTCACTATCACCACCACCACCAGTCACTATCACCACCACTCATAATTACCACCACAAGTCACTATCACCACCACCAGTCACTATCACCACCACTCAGTATCACCACCACCAGTCACTATCACCACCACTCACTATCACCACCACCAGTCACTATCACCACCACCAGTCACTATCACCGCCACCAGTCACTATCACCACCACCAGTCACTATCACCACCACCAGTCACTATCACCACCACCAGTCACTATCACCACCACTCATAATTACCACCACCAGTCACTATCACCACCACTCACTATCACCACCACCACCACCAGTCACTATCACCACCACCACCGGTCACTATCACCACCACCAGTCACTATCACCACCACCAGTCACTATCACCGCCACCAGTCACTATCACCGCCACCAGTCACTATCACCACCACCAGTCACTATCATCACCACCAGTCACTATCACCACCACTCATAATTACCACCACCAGTCACTATCACCACCACTCACTATCACCACCACCACCACCAGTCACTATCACCACCACTCACTATCACCACCACCACCAGTCACTATCACCACCACTCACTATCACCACCACCACCACCAGCACAATCACCACCACCAGTCACTATCACCACCACTCATAATTACCACCACAAGTCACTATCACCACCACCAGTCACTATCACCACCACTCACTATCACCACCACCACCACTCACTATCACCACCACCACCACTCACTATCACCACTCACTATCACCACCACCACTCTGTCAGCCCAACAGATGCAGCCAATAGAGCCTAGAATATGCAGTGTGTGTGTGTGTGTGAGGTGTGTGCGAGGAAATACAGAAACATGCACACACAATCACATGCACTTACTGACAAACACACACATCTGTCAGAGCTCAGGATCGGAGAGCCTTTGAAAGTATGGAAAGGAGATTTTTGCTGAGGGTTTGCACATTTTGACTCAGAGAGTGTGTTCCTTAGTCACACGTACACCTACACACACGTATGCACCCGGCTCACTGTGCATGTGATTGAGAGCAATGATTAATCAAATCAACTAGCCTTTTATCATTTGATTTGCACATGCATCAAACTGTCATTTAAAAGGCCCTGCACAATGACTGACATTGTAGTTGTCTGCACTTGGGCCTAATAGATCCACACTACTGTTCCCAGTTCAGTAGTAATGTCATGCAGCACTGATAACAGATTGATTTGTCAGCCAGGGTGGGACTGAGCTCTCAAATTATTACATTATTACTTGCAGTACAGTACAGAGGGGATATCCCAGTACTGTAGAGCTACACTGCTGATCCCAGTTCAGTATTGATGTAATCTTATTACATTACATTACAGCGCAGTGCAGAGGGGATAGCCTAGTGGAGCCACGCTGCTGATCCCAGTTCAGTTGATGTTCTGTCAGCCCCGGGGCCTTAGAGTGAGAAGAGACCTGACTCAGCACCCGGGCAGAGATGGACTGTCCATAGGGAAATTCTGGCAAATGCCAGATGGGCTGGTCCATATATAGCCCAGTAGGTCTGTCTAAGTTTGTGTTTTCACACAGAAATAACATTATTCGGCTAGTAATGGAGTCTAATAATAAGGAGAAAAGAAATGGGCAAGAGTGGGCCCTCGGGGACAAATGTTGGGCCAGTGTGTTAGAAATGCCAGGGCCTATTTCTGGTCCCAGTCTGTCCCTGTCTACAAGCCAATAATGAGAAACACACCATCAGCCATTGTTCAAAAGCACTTATGCCACTGACTTCATTGATTATAGCAGCGCCAGCTGGCTACTGTATATGCAGTAGGAGCTCTTTGATTAGAGTTGATAGCGGATTGGAAGGAAATGAGAATGAAGATTCAATACTTTGACCTAAAATGTAAGATGTATATGATGTAATATTGACATATTTTTTATTTTTTTAAATCAAATTAGTCACAACTACACAGTATAAGAAATTGATTAACATAATTTCAGATGTTTGAATATTTAAAGTCACTATTTAGCATAAAAAGTTGCAATATTTGTATATGGCTATAATCCATTTTCCAGCATGTAATGCCCTTTTTGAGTCCTTGTCACTATGACTAATGGCTATGTCATGCAGTTTGGTTCTGGTCACGACCATGTGTTTGGATGATTCCAAAAGGGCCGCATACTTCCTTTATAGTGCACTAATTTTGAACAGGGCCCATAGCTTTCGACCTGGTCTAAGGTAATGCATTACATAGAGACTAGGGTGTCATTTGGGACGCAAGGGGTGTCCTTGACTTTCTGATCCAGTACTACCCAGGCGGTGTCCCAAATGGCACCCTATTCCCTACATAGTGCACTACTTTTGGCCAGGGCTCGTATGTAGGGAGTAGGGTGCAATGGGGGACGCAGTCAGAGTGTGTTCTGGATCCCACCGCTGCCACCTGCCTGTGTCTGACCTCTAAACATCATCTGTCAGCAAATGAGGAGGGGGAGATGTACTGCAGTGATTTTCCTTTTTTTCCCTTTCTCTCACTCGGTCTCTGTTCCCATTTGTCTCTATATCTTTCTCTATTTTAGCCCTCTCTTTTCCTCTCCTCTCCTGGGTCACCTTTCCCTCGCTCCTTCTTCTCTCCTTCCCCTTTCTATCATCTCTTGCTCTCGCCCTCTCTCTTTCTCTCTCTGTCCCTGTCTCTGTCTTTCCACACCCCTCTGTCTCTATCTTCCGCTCTCTATTTCTCGCACTACTACCCTCTCTCTTTCCTCTCATCTCCTGCTTGCTCTCTCTCTCCTCCCTCTTCTTTTACCCTCTCTACCCTCCTCCTCGACCCACACTTTTTGCCTTCACTCTCTCTTTCCTCTGCTGCTTCTCCTCTGTTATCCCACCTCCCCCTTTCTCTCATCTCCTCCCTTTCTCTCCCTCTCTCCTCCTCCCTCTCTCTCTCTCCCTGTCTCCTGTGAGCGGTCACAGAGTTCATTGCTCCAATAACCAATGGTCCAGGGTCAGATTGTTTGGTATCCTCCTTATGGTTAACCCTGATTTGGGATTGGGAAATCTGTTGAAGGCTCTATCCTAGATCTGTTGAAGGCTCTAATAACCTCAGCTCTTCTGCCCATTAGGAGCCCTTGTTGCAACTCTCAGTTAAATTACCATGTTTATGTAGAAATTATACTGTATGCTAACATAATGTGACTTCCCATAAGAAGATAAGAGCACATATGTCTTTTTTATTGCTATTTAACTACATTTGCTCATCCAATGTAATGTTCCTAATCCAATTGCAAATATTTTTTTCAGACACAGATGTAGGATCATTAATTTGAGCCAGTTTTCTACGACAGGAACATAATCCTGCAGCAACAGGAAATGTGAATTATTATGTGGATTATAATTCATGGACATTTTTGTCAAGTCTGAAATCAATGTGGTAATTACAAACTTCAGAAGGCTTTTCAATCCTCAAATACACCAAAAGTTTTAAACTTACCTTTCCCCTGATTAGAGTCCCTATTTCTTCCTTTGTGTTCCGTGGTATCCCAGCACCTGAGTGATTGTGTATCGGTCACTGTCAACTGACAGATGCTGGGTGAGCAGGTTTCTGTACTAGGTTGAGGTCAGGAGCGTGACACACACACACGCTCAATGGTGGATCCACCATTCCCTTGAATAAACTCTGTTTCTGTTAAGTCCCTTCTGCATGAGTGCACTGAAATCAATGTGGTACTTCAGAAGGCTTTTCAATCACACAAAAGTTTTAAACTTACACACAGCACCTGACACCAACTGACACAGGTCACACACACACGCTCAATGGTGGATCCACCATTCCCCTCAGATGACCCTTCTGCATGAGTGCACACACACACACACACACACACACACACACACACACACACACACACACACACACACACACACACACACACACACACACACACACACACACACACACACACACACACACACACACACACACACAAACGCAAACACCCACACGCATGCACACACACTAACCTCTGTCACAGTATCCAGAACATATTATGCCTGTCAGAAAGTAGTACGATTGGGCTTACTCCTTTTCCCTCAAGTCCCTGCTCACTGGCTCCAGTGCAAGTCATCTCACTCCTGTAGGCATTTCAGATCCGCATTGGAATCCTGTCAGTTTCCTCTCTCTCTCTCTCTGTCTCCCTCTCTACTCTTTTTTTCTCTCACTGTCAGTGTCTCTCTATGTGCCTCTGTCTTCTTTTCTGCTTCCCTCTCCTCTCTCCGACTCCCTGTCCATCTTTTTAGGCATCTGCCTCCCTCTCTCCTCTTTGTCCCACTTTCAGTCTTTCTCTCTCTCTCGCGCTCTGTCTCCCTATCCACCTCTAAATCCCACCATGGCTACAAGGTACTGTCCTGTATCCACAGGGTATGAGACGCCATGGCTACAAGGCACTGTCCTGTATCCACAGGGTATGAGACGCCATGGCTACAAGGTACTGTCCTGTATCCACAGGGTATGAGACGCCATGGCTACAAGGCACTGTCCTGTATCCACAGGGTATGAGACGCCATGGCTACAAGGTACTGTCCTGTATCCACAGGGTATGAGACGCCATGGCTACAAGGTACTGTCCTGTATCCACAGGGTATGAGACATCATGGCTACAAAGTACTGTCCTGTATCCACAGGGTATGAGACGCCATGGCTGCAAGGTACTGTCCTGTATCCACAGGGTATGAGACCCCATGGACCCTGGTCAAAAGTAGTGCACTATATAGGGAACAGGGTATCATTTGGGATGCAGCCATAGAGCGGCTCAATAGACGGGCAATCCATCTTATTGCGGCAGTGGAGGCTGCTGAGGGGAGGACAGCTCATAATAGTGGCTGGAATGGAGTATTGGGACTGGAATGGCGTGAATAGAATGGAGTCAAACACATAAAAACCAGGTGTTTGATACCATTCCATTTGCCCCGTTCCAGCCATTGCTATGAGCCGTTCTCCCCTCAGCAACCTCCACTGTATTGCGGGTAATGCTGATAGTGTAAGTGAGAGTGTTTGATGAGACATGCATTCGAGTGTGTAATTACACATTTTGAATTACATGAATTTGTCCAACACTTGTTGCTGTAATAACATTTGATTTACTTTACACATCAGGGAGACAAATGTTAATGATACCGGAATCCTAGAAGGGGTAACCATGGTTCTTATTAACCTTGAACCAATAAAATAAAGTATTTACCCCAAGACCTGAAAATGTTCAGTATGTGAAACACCTGCATTGACCTATGGTCCGATTGTGGTCCGCTTTTCAGCAACTCACGGCAGGGTTAATTCCATGCCACGGCAAGACGTACTGCAACAAGAATTGAAATGAAATGAATTGGGATTGAGCCAAACACTGGTGGACTACACACCAGTACAGGCTAACACTTCAAGACCTCCAAGACCTCCAAGATATGTCCATCAGGTTGGATATAACTGCTTCAAATCACACAAAGCAAATCCCTAAATGAACCAATAGTGTGATTGTGTCAACGCTTTCCTGGTAGCCTGTACACCAACACAGTTAGATAGTGTGATTATATTTATGCTTCTCCTTCACAGTAAGATGACTCAAAAGGTTGCTGAAAGAGAGAGAGAGAGAGAGAGAGAGAGAGAGAGAGAGAGAGAGAGAGAGAGTGTGTTTTTTGACAAAAGGTCACGGTAGGGTCACAGCTCTGAGTGAAAGGTCTCATGGGAGAGATAGAGTGAAAGAGGAATGAAAGGGGGGCTCATAAAGAGAGAGGGAACAAAAGCAGGCTCAGCTCTCCTGAGACAGATGGGGGCAGATTATGTTATCTGCTTAATAATGTAGCAGGTATACAAGTGTTGCCGTACACATTAATAAGTGAGGGAACTCAGAGGCTGTTTCGGAAGGCACTTGAAGGGAGGTATTCCTCTCATAGACATTTCTAAAGGAATTAGTTGTACAATAAATTATATAGAAATGTTTTTAATCTCAATAGCATTTCTCAAACTCAAATGAAATAAAATAGTGATTATAATATTATACTATTGTTGGTTGTGCATGTATGGAATGTAATGCAATGCATTTCAATATAAAACCTTTTAAAATGAAGAACAAAACTCCAACTAAATTACTTGTTTATGTTCAATAAGTAAGGCGGGTTACAGTAGTGTAATTACAGTAGCATACTAATAAGTAAGGTGGATTACAGTAGTGTTACAGTAGTGTAATTACAGTAGCATACTAATATGTAAGGCGGATTACCGTAGTGTTACAGTAGTGTAATTACAGTAGCATACTAATAAGTAAGATGGATTACAGTAGTGTTACAGTAGCGTAATTACAGTAGCATACTAATAAGTAAGGCGTATTACAGTAGTGTAATTACAGTAGCATACTAATAAGTAAGGTTGATTACAGTAGTGTTACAGTAGTGTAATTACAGTAGCGTGCTAATAAGTAAGGTGGATAACACTAGTGTTCTTGGTTTCAGCGTGCACACTAGTAACAGACATACTGGAGGAGAAAGTTGAGCTATACACAGCTAATAAGTCGAGCAAGCACTGACGTTGAATTAACAGGGATTTATGAATCCCACTGCAACACCGTTAAACTTCATAAAACGTTCACAAACAAGCTACTGCTCGGCTCCGCCGTATCTTTTGAATTGGTACCTTCCAGGATCTAATAACCACATTGCGATCAATAAATAAATACCGAAAGTCCGATCAAGTGCAATCCCGGGACTTGGTGCGAATTTGACTTTTGCTTACAACAGCACTAACTTCATCCGCTGATCCAATATGCTTTGAAATTACAACCCTCAGGTCTAGATGATAATAACAAAGGTTGTTTTTGTGTTAAGATTAGTATTGACAGAGAATGACTATGTGGTTTTCGTAATTTACAGCTGATGCAATCTCTATTGCACTCCACACTGCCCTTTCCCACCTGGTAGTGGAGCTGGTTGAGAGCTTCAAGTTCCTTGGTTTCCACATAACCAACAAACTATGTGAGAATGCTATTCATTGACTACAGCCCAACGTTCAACACCATAGTGCCCTAAAAGCTCATCACTAAGCTAAGGATCCTGGGACTAAATTGTCAGAACCCGGTTACGAACCCGGGTCTCCGGAGTGAGAAACAGTCACTTAACCAACTGAGCCACGAATAGTTGGCAGAACCCAGAAGATGAGGCAGACACAGCAGTACTTGAGACGGTGTATTTAATGAAGTAAAAAGTGAAGTTCTTCAGGAAAACATGTAACTCCACAACCTCAAAAGGAATTCCACAAGAACAAAGGTAATCTTCCAAGACAAAAAGGTAAATCCACAAGGTGGAAGTTATAGCACAAAAAGCCTCAAAAGATACTCAAAAACAAACAAACAAGAACAAAAAAACAGAATTCCACAAGAGAGTCCACCGGGATCAACAAGAGTTCACAGAGTACTAGGGCTGGGTGCTAACATACAAACACAGAGCAAAGAACTGAGGAAAACAAAGGGTTTAAATAGAATCAGGGGAAACGAGGCACAGGTGCAAATAATAATGGGGATCAAGGGAAAACAAAAGGTCAAAAGGCACAATGGGGGCATCTAGTGACCAAAAAACGGAACAACCCTGGCCAAATCCTGACATAAATACCTCTCTTTGCAACTGGATCCTGGACTTACTGGCGGGCCGCCCCCAGGTGTTGAGGGTAGGTAGCAACACATCTGCCATGCTGATCCTCGACACTAGAGGCCCTCAGGGGTGCGTGCTCAGTCCCCTCTTGTACTCCCTGTTCACCCACTACTGGATGGCCAGGCACGACTCCAACACCATCATTAAGTTTGCAGATGACACAACAGTGGTAGGCCTGATCACTGACAATGACGAGACAGCCTATAGGGAGGAGGTCAGAGACCTGGCCGGGTGGTGCCAGAATAACAACCTATCCCTCAACGTAATCAAGACAAAGGAGTTGATTGTGGACTACAAGAAAAGGAGGACCGAGCACGCCCCCATTCTCATCGACGGGGCTGTAGTGGAGCAGGTTGAGAGCTTCAAATTCCTTGGTGTCCACATCACCAACAAACTAGAATGGTCCAAACACACTAAAACAGTTGTGAAGAGGGCACAACAAAACAGATTCCCCCTCAGGAGACTGAAACGATTTAGCATGGGTTCTCAGATGAGTCCTTAAATTGTTAATTGCTACCTTTACACAACTTGGGATACGTCTCCCTTACAATCTAGGATGCTTTTAATCTCAATGGCATCAGTCATCCTCTTATATCAATGAGGACTATGTCGCTGAAATAAAACACTAATAGCAGTTCACAGTGTGTCTAAAGCTGTGGGCTAGTCACATAATATGTTATGTGTCTCCCCACTGGAGACTGGGGTTCAATCCCCTCGTCTACCCTTCTGACTTTATCTTCCTTCCTACACTACACTTGTCTCAATACACTATAAAATATAATGAAAAATATAATAGGAAAGTGGAATTCCTGTCTTACACGCACTATAGTGCCAGGCAAGCATATTGAACATCCTGTCACTCTGTCACTCGGTATTACAGTAATGCTTTAGACTGGTGAGCTTTATAGAGCTGAGGGATTGATCAGTGACTGGCCCTGCGACCGCAAGGCACTGAAGAGCTGGAGTGGAAAGACTGCAGACTGACAGCACAGTTGGTGCCCCCCCCCGTCATGTACTCCCTGCAGCCACTGAGATCAATAGAGAGAGACAGAGAGAGATACAGATGGTTGGGGATGAGAGAGGGGCAGACAGAGGGGGGGAGGAGAGAGGTGTGTGTGTGTGTGTGTACCCAGACTGTATCACAACCAGCCGTGATTGGGAGTCCCATAGGGCAGAGCACAATTTGCCCGGGTTTGGCCGGTGTAGGCCGTCATTGTAAATAAGAATTACTTCTTAACTGACTTGCCTAGTTAAATAAAGGTTAAATGTGTGTGTGAGTATGTGGAAAGAGACAGAGAGAGAGAGAGAGAGAGAGAGAGAGAGAGAGAGAGAGAGAGAGAGAGAGAGAGAGAGAGAGAGAGAGAGAGAGAGAGAGAGAGAGAGAGAAATAAGGCCATTGCATGTAAGACTTTCTGAGGAAATGATACTCATAGATACAATCAGAGCATGTAAACTGATACCTTCACCTTCCCCATCATTCCCACTGGACGTGATCAACTCATTCTTCAATTACCAAAGACAATATTCAAAGTGAGTTGTAATGAACTTCATCCTCATCATTACAGACTTCATATTCCCGAATATCAATAAGGGAAAGTGATAACCAGTTCGAGTTTGAGTAAATAGAGCCCCACAGCTTCCTCATCCTCTGATGTATTCTCCGGAACTGTAAAGCGCGCTCTGTCAATTAGCTATCTTCGCACAGGTCCTGTCAGCGCAGCACTTTGTCTGCTGTTGTTGCCAGGTAACGACACAACGGCGAATCATAGGGCTGTAATTTCACACGGGAAGCTCCCAGACAGCTCGGCAATTAACATGCGTCAAAGTCATTTAGTGCCAGACTGGAACTCTTCCGATATGCACACTTAAAGGGGAAATCTGCATTTCATACAATAACAAAGTGCCAACACTGAGGGGTTAGCGGGAGAAATGTAAGTCCTCTCATACACAAAGCTATGGACAGAAGGACTGATCATCCAATTATACTTTGAACCATGTTTTGAAGCTTTACAGTTGTATTGTTTACAAACAGGTCAGTTAAACAGGCTCACATTTTGGGTTCTAATGCGGTATGGCAGTTTAACTAAGACCATGAGACATTTGTAAGTTATATTCCTCAAGGATCAGCGGGTATATATCCAAAAGTTGAAGTATCAATCACAGATACAAGTTATCATATCGTATGTACAGTACTTTGGAACACAAGGGTTTCCTTTCAATATTTGGCTTGTTTCCGAAGCAACAATGGGATGAGTAAATAAGTGAATCAATACAGTCTAGAATCTATAGGTCTACATCTCTTATGGCCTCTGTGGCAATGGTTGTCAACAGGATGTCCACATTTTTGTTTCAGACTAGACGATTTAGACACGTTTGTTTAAAAGACAGAACATACCGAGCTCCATGTATGTGTGTGTAAATATATGAAATATGTATGTGATTAAACATTAGGTACGTACCTTTTATGATTTATATTTACCTGATTGAGATACATTCCATTGGTATTAGTGTAAGTTAGTTTTTGCACCGTATCCCTGGATCTCATTTGATGTTTTTTTTTGGCGTTTGGCTTTTGGGAACTTCGAATGTGGACTGTATTTGTCAGTACTGCCCCGGTAAGGGAGCCACTACGTGTACTAACCCTTCTAACATACCTGATTCAAAAAGTCAGGGTCTTGATGGTTAGTTGAGTCACGTGTGTTTGTGCTGGACTATAACAAAATGTCCCTAATTGAATGTCAACGTTCCAGAATGGGTGGGGCTGAAAACCACTTGCCTATAGAACCTCGGTGATTACAGCTCTAAGACAGGGCAAAGCGAAGGTGTGCTCACTTCGTCAATTGAGTAAGAGAAGTGGATACCATAGTTGACTTTCGTGTAAATCACTAGATTTGACTCCATCCTGTGGGATTTCCTAGAGACGGGGGAATGGATTAGCTCGAGGAGTGAGATTGTATTGCTTCTTGTCGACACAATGCCTATGATTCAGATGGCAATAAAAAACATTGGGTTCTGTAAATTCACTGTGGTCCACTTTCACTTCCTGGTCAGCAATATAGAAAGAAATCCAGAACGGTTGGTAGCCAAACGAACCCCTCAAATGTCATGATTTAGTGTATATTCAACTGAAATAACATTTTTCATATTAGTCAGTGTGAAGGGGTATGTGAAAGTGCCACATAAAAGTTACGTTTTTTAAAGTAAATGTCAAACTATGACAAACCACAAAGCAGAAATGAGTTGTGTGTGTGTGTACCAAACTATGACAAACCACAAAGCAGAAATGAGTTGTGTGTGTGTGTACCAAACTATGACAAACCACAAAGCAGAAATGAGTTGTGTGTGTGTGTACCAAACTATTTTTTACTACTTAGATTCAGATCAATTCATAGCCATGCTGATTTTGGAATAAATTGTGGAATTTTGTCTTACTCTACACTTCAAAGGGATAAACTGCTATTTTAGGCACTAAGGGTGGAATCCCGATACAAAAATAATGAACCAACATTCAAATAGACATAGGGAAATGGTAGACTGTTGTAATGGAACAGTTTCTCTTTCTCTCAGTTTCTCTTCTCTTTACATAATTCATTAGAGGTTCTGTAATTAAGTAGTTTTCTTTTGGTATGTGTACTTGACTATTTATAATTTTGACAACTTTTACTTCACTACATTCTTAAATAACGTACTTTTTACTCCGTACATTTTCCCTTACACCCAAAAGTACATTTTGAATGCTTAGCAGGACATGAACATCCCTTATCAAGAGAACAACGCTGGTTCTCCCTACTGCTCTGATCTGGGGGACTCACTAAACACACATGCTTTGTTTGCAAATGATGTCTGAGTGTTGGAGTGTGCCTCCTGTAAATTCATATAACAAGAAAAGCGTGGCGTATTGTTTGCTTTATATAAGGAATTTGATAAAAAAAAAAAAAAAATATGTAAATATATTTAAAACCAAATACGTTCAGACTTTTACTCATAGTATTTTACTGGGTGACTTTGACCTTCGCTTGATTCCTTTTCTATTACGCAACCTACTTATTTTATTCATTTATTTACACATTTTCCAAAGAGGAATTTATTGCTTGATCACTATCGCCATCTCCTGGACAAAAGCCAGTATGTTTAGAAATGGTCTGTTTAGTGAGCTTTGCAGTTATCACAAGCCTGAACAAGTCCTTGACATTAAGTTCAGAAAAATATTAAAACTGCAGTCTGCAATTGGTCCATTTTTGGACTTAGATTTAATAAATGCCATTATATTTTGGGTTCAGTTGAACTAAGGTCACTAAGATCATTTACATATTCTTCAAGAAGGAATATATCTTGGACCTCCTTTTTTTGATATTTTCAGTGGTATTTATTGTCAACAAACACTCCCCCATAAAGAAAATTAGAATTTAAACAATTTCGACGTGATCTTGGAGATCACTGACTGGCTCTCGTTCAGGCAAATGAGAAATAAGTGCATTCAGGCTATCCGGAAGGCCTAAGTTAGTTACTTTAAGGAGCAGTTCTCTCTCTGTGGGTCTAACCCCAAAAAGTTCTGGGAAACGGTTAAAAACCTGGAGAATAAACCCTCCTCCTCACAGCTGCCCGTGTCCCTTAAAGTTGAGGATGTGGTTGTTACTGACAATAAACACACGGCTGAGCACTTTATTCACCACTTCATTAAGTCAGGATTCCTATTTGACTCAGCCATGCCTCCTTCCCCGTCTAACATTTCCTCATTTCCCACCCCTTCTAATGCGATTATCCCTGATGCTTTTCCCTCTTCTTCCCCTGCCCCACTACAAAGTTTCTCCCTGCAGGCAGTCACTGAGTCCGAGGTACTAAAGCTGCTTCTTAAACTTGACCCCCAAAAACATCTGGGTCAGATGGTTTAGACCCTTTAAGGTTGCTGCCCCTATCATTGCTAAGACTGTCTCCAATCTTTTGAACCTGTCTCTTCTTTCTGGGGAGGTTCCCATTGCTTGGAAGGCAGCCACAGTTTGCCCTTTATTTAAAGGGGAAGATCAAGCTGTTCGTAACGGTTTCAGGCCTATTTCTATTTTGCCCTGTTTAGAAAATCTTTGGAGGGAGTTGAAAGTCCCTGTTGCCTAGCAACAGCCCCAAAACATCATTGCTCTAGAGGAGATCTGCATGGAGGAATGGGCCAAAATACCAGCAACAGTGTGTGAAAACCTTGTGAAGACTTACAGAAAACGTTTGACCTCTGTCATTGCCAACAAAGGGTATATAACTAATTATTGAGATAAACTTTTGTTATTGACCAAATACTTATTTTCCACCATAATTTTCAAAAAAATTCATAAAAAATTCTACAATGTTATTTTCTGGATTTTTTTTCTCATTTTGTCTGTCATAGTTGAAGTGTACCTATGATGAAAATTACAGGCCTCTCTCATCTTTTTAAGTGGGAGAACTTGCACAATTGGTGGCTGTCTAAATACTTTTTTTGCCCCACTGTAGCTCAGGCAATAGGAAGCTCTCTCATCCATTTATAGGCAGATGATACAGTCTTATACTCAGCTGGCCCCTCTCCGGATTTTGTGTTAAATGCTCCACAACAAAGCTTCCTTAGTGTCCAACAAGCTTTCTCTACCCTTAACCTTGTTCTGAACACTTCCAAAACAAAGATCATGTGGTTTGGTAAGAAGAATGCCAATCTCCCCACAGGTGTGATTACTACCTCTGAGGGTTTAGAGCTTGAGGTAGTCGCCTCATACAAGTACTTGGGAGTATGGCTAGACGGTGCACTGTCCTTCTCTCAGCACATATCAAAGCTGCAGGCCAAAGTTGAATCTAGCCTTGGTTTCCTCTATTGTAATCGCTCCTCTTTCAACACAGCTGCCAAACTAACCTGGATTCAGATGACCATCCTACCCATGCTAGATTACGGAGACATCATTTATAGATCTACAGGTAAGGGTGCTCTCGAGCGGCTAGATGTTCTTTACCATACGGCCATCAGATTTGCCACCAATGCTCCTTATAGAACACATCACTGCACTCTATATTCCTCTGTAAACTGGTAATCTCTGTATACCTGTCACAAGAGGCCTCACCTCCCCCTATCTGAGATATCTACTGCAGATCTCATCCTCCACACACAACACCCGTTCTGTCAGTCACATTCTGTTAAAGGTCCCCAAAGCACAGACATACCAGGGTCGCTTGTCTTTTCAGTTCGCTGCAGCTAGCGACTGGAACGAGCTGCAACAAACATTCAAACTGGACAGTTTTATCTCCATCTCTTCATTCAAAGATACTCTTACTGACAGTTGTGGCTGCTTTGCGTGATGTGTTGTTGTCTCTACCTTCTTTGTGCTGTTGTCTGTGCCCAATAATGTACCATGTGTTGTGTTGCCACCATGTTGTTGTCATGTTGTGTTGCTACCATGCTGTGTTGTCATGTGTTGCTGCCTTGCTATGTTGTCTTAGGTCTCTGTTTATGCAGTGTTGTCTATCTTGTCACGATGTGTGTTTTGTCATATATCTGAGAGGCTATTTGGTAAGTCATTATAAATAAGACTTTGTTCTTAGCCCTTTGACTTGTCTAGTTAATAATGAATATAATTCATTTGAAAGTAAACAAATGCACCAATCGCAGACTAGCTTTAATTCATGTATTGATGTTTTTTAAAATCAAAAGGCAAAAAGCTGCTACCATGCTGTGTTGTCATGTGTTGCTGCCTTGCTATGTTGTCTTAGGTCTCTGTTTATGCAGTGTTGTCTATCTTGTCACGATGTGTGTTTTGTCATATATCTGAGAGAGGCTATTTGGTAGGCAGTCATTATAAATAAGACTTTGTTCTTAACTGACTTGTCTAGTTAATAATGAATATGATTCATTTGAAAGTAAACAAATGCACCAATCGCAGACTAGCTTTAATTCATGTATTGATGTTTTTTAAATCAAAAGGCAAAAAGCTAAGCTAGTGGGGGGAAGTCTGTGAAAGTGGCACCTAGACAGTTTTTCAATTTCACCAAGACTCTTGTGGAATGGATGGGCATAGAAAGGGGTGCACATGTTTCACTAGGCTAGTGTTTCACTATAGGCTTACTTCAAGTGTCCTAACAGTGAGCAAAGAAAATACACATTTATGGAAAACTACCTTCTAAACACAATTCATATTTTCTATGACTGATAATTGCAAATTGTCTATTACAATACATTTGTATAGCTTCTGTCTCCAGACCAACAGACTGTTAAATAGTCACCACTAGCCAGCCTCCGTCCAATACCCCGCCCGGAACTTAGTCACTGTTACTAGTCACTGTTACGGTACTCTACCCTGCACCTTAGAGACCGCTTCTCTATGTATAGTGATAGTCATTGAACACTGGTCATTTTAATAATGTTTACATACCATTTTTACCCACTTCATATGTACAGTATATACTGCATTCTAGTCAAGTCAAGGCTTATCCAATGTAACTACTGCTGTACACACCTTTTCTATTCATATACTGTCTATACACACACATACCATCAAATACATTCAGTATATATTCATTTTCCGGAGTCTGACATTTCTTCATTTCTTTCTTTACATTTTGGGGATTTGTTTGTATTGTTAGGTATTACTGCACTGTTGGAGCTAGAAACATAAGCAATTCGCTGCACCTGTGATGACATCTGTAAAATATGAGTACGTGACCAATACATTTGTATAAAGTACGTGACCAATACATTTGTATAAAGTACGTGACCAATACATTTGATTTGACTTAAGTAACATTTTCAGTACACCTCTGAGCATAATGGCATGGAGAAAGTTACTACACTCGGTTGGTGGTGCCCAGGTCGATGCGGAGCCTCTGGTGGAAGGCGGGCACCCTCTCCCTCTGCAGGGGCCAGTTGAGGAGACAATGTGGGCGCAGCATTACCCCTGCTCAGGAGCAGACAGTGGGATAGTCCTGCACGTCCTGCAGGAAGACCAGCACCACCGCTGTCCTCAATCCCATGGTGCAGGGTGTGGTGGGCCATGAACCTGGGGGGGAAACAGGGAGGAGAATGGTGGGAGGTGAGGGGAGGGAAAGGAAATGGGAGGAAGGGGTTTAAAGGGAGAGGAGGGAAAGGAAATGGGAGGAAGGGGTTTAAAGGGAGAGGAGGGAAAGGAAATGGGAGGAAGGGGTTTAAAGGGAGAGGAGGAAAGGAAATGGGAGGAAATGGAGGGGTTTAAAGGGAATGAGGACATTGACGAAAACGAAGAGTCTTCCAGTAAAGGAAATTAGCAATTTCTAAATTAAAAACAATTTTGAGGAGGGAAAGGAAATGGGAGGAAGGGGTTTAAAGGGAGAGGAGGAGAAATGGAAATGGGAGGAAGGGGTTTAAAGGGAGAGGAGGAGGAAGGAAATGGGAGGAAGGGGTTTAAAGGGAGAGGAGGGAAAGGAAATGGGAGGAAGGGGTTTAAAGGGAGAGGAGGGAAAGGAAATGGGAGGAAGGGGTTTAAAGGGAGAGGAGGGAAAGGAAATGGGAGGAAGGGGTTTAAAGGGAGAGGAGGGAAAGGAAATGGGAGGAAGGGGTTTAAAGGGAGAGGAGGGAAAGGAAATGGGAGGAAGGGGTTTAAAGGGAGAGGAGGGAAAGGAAATGGGAGGAAGGGGTTTAAAGGGAGAGGAGGGAAAGGAAATGGGAGGAAGGGGTTTAAAGGGAGAGGAGGGAAAGGAAATGGGAGGAAGGGGTTTAAAGGGAGAGGAGGAAAAGGAAATGGGAGGAAGGGGTTTAAAGGGAGAGGAGGGAAAGGAAATGGGAGGAAGGGGTTTAAAGGGAGAGGAGGGAAAGGAAATGGGAGGAAGGGGTTTAAAGGGAGAGGAGGGAAAGGAAATGGGAGGAAGGGGTTTAAAGGGAGAGGAGGGAAAGGAAATGGGAGGAAGGGGTTTAAAGGGAGAGGAGGGAAAGGAGGGAAAGGGGAGAGAAATGTGGAAAGACAGAAGAGGGCATTTGTCAGAGCGCAAGTAGAAGAGGCTCTAAGTACAGAAGCAGAACAGGAATTATCATTTCAGATCTCAGATCATATACATGTAATTGACACTTTTATCTAGAGAGATGTGCAATCAAATGAATCATAGGGTGAAACGTGATCAGTGATAGAATAAAATAATACAATAAAAGTTTTTTTTTTTTTTTTTACTTTATGGAGTTCAGAATAATTGCATTTTACAATCATGCCATTTTGCAGACACTTTTGAATTATTATTAACCTTTTTTTAAAATGAATAAATTGTTGTCCGGACGCTAAGAGAATTTTAAGTAGGTCATTTAAATTGTTTTGTACACTTACTTGAAAGTTAGAATTTTGTTTAATAGAATATGGTTCAACAAAAATCTATCTTTGCATTTGTCTCATGACATCCAGTGTTGATTTGAAGGCATTCTTGTTTTTTGGAGCGTCTGTTTCCCCCCCATCTGTATGCTATTCAGAATGTTTTCAGTAAAGTTGGGTTCTGACATTAGTCTTCACTTCAAAACATTGTGAAAAAATAATCAAACTTAAATCCTAAATCATGTGCCCTCAAGCGGGTCGTGAAAAGCTAGGTTTTAAATGTGACGTTCTCCCATTTTTTTTTAGGGAGACTTAAGGGAAAGTAAAAAAGAAAAAAGAAAAAGCCTGACAAAAACTAGCCAGCTCCTGGTCACATCCTTAAAACTGACTTCTAACAAATGGCACAGGAACTATGGGACCCTGAAAGTAAGCCGTTGGCATTTGGGGCACTTAAAACGTTCCTTAACTTGAGTAAAAAAGGGACAGGAATAACTAAACTTTGCTCAATTAAAGAAAGAGGAAGGAGGCTTACTTCAAGGGTTTGTGGATTAAGAAAGGGAAGAAAAAGGGATAAACTTTGACCTTTCTCACTCGTGTTGGATTTATATTAGCTACAACCTCATCCACAGGCTAATTTCTACCGAGATACAGCTGCTAGATGAACCTTCTCCCCTGGTTCAATTGATAATGAACACTCCCACTGGGCACAAACGTCATTTTCAAATCTAGTTTTGATTTACAATTGTTTTGAGTTGTCAACGTAAAATCAACAAAAACAATTCACCATGTCATTGGTTTTAGGTTCAAAGGTGGGTGGAAAAAAAGAAAATCCAAGTAGTTTTCTGTGTTGGTTTGGGTGGCAGGTAGCCTAGTGGTTAGAGTGTTGGACTAATTACCAAAAGGTTGTAAGATCAAATCCCCAAGCTGACAAGGTAAAAATCTGTCTTTTTGCCCCTGAACTAGGCAGTTAACCCACTGTTCCTAGGCCATCATTAAAAATAGTAATTTGTTCCCAATTGACTTGCCTAGTTAAATAAAGATCAAATTGATTCAATGTCGTCACCGATTTCTGGTGTTGAAAGGATGTGGAAACAACATTGATTTAACCGGTTTTTGACCAGTGGGCTTTTAGTTACACGATCATGTTTTCAATTCATAAGCAGTCAGTAATTCATCAGTTCTGTATTATACTCCACATGATTGTGTTACATGATACTACCCCATTTATATATGCTTAGAGACACACATGGGATTTTTTACAATGTTTATTTATTAGGATCTCTTTAAGCCCACCAAGGGCTAATCTTACAAGAGTTCTTTACGCATGTCAGAAACGTTTGGAAATAGTATAGAGGAGGGGTATTCAACTCTAACCTCCCGAGATCCGGAGCCCGATTGGTTTTCTGCTTTACCTGATAATTAATTGTGCACACCTGGTGTCCCAGGTCTACATCAGTCCCTGATATAGAAGGGAACAATGAGTTGTTTGAGGAGTATAGAGTACATCCTAAGAATGAAATGTTCCCTTGTGTGATATCATGAAGTACTTCTAAGAGGTCTGGACCTTAAAACCTTAGCGGCACATATGATGCTTACGCAGCCGAGTTGTTAGTTCAAGCCCAGATCCAAGGCCTTCGTTGGAAGCCCACCCTATTGGTTTTTGGGATTTCCCCTTTACCTGATATACTTTTTCAAACTTCAATCATAGCTCTCCCCCCTTCATTTGCTACAAAAGTAACACCCCTTTTTTAAGGGCATCTCACTGTGAATTGGCAAGGGGGCCCGCATGCTAAAATAAGTTGACGACTGTATTAGTAGCCTGCTAATGTGGCTCACTTCAGGGGTACTCGTAGGGGTAGCCTACCCCATTCTCCCTGAGGAGCATTACATGGTCAGTGGTTGGACAGCTTTCCATAATTACACAGAACCTTTTGTCTGCTATTGCTAAAGAACGAGACCCCGAAGCAAATGTACATTTATGAGTCAATATTGGACCACTGCCTAACTAACCAAGATGAATATCGGTGAATTGCTGAGTGGGTCGATCGTTTTGGTCTTACTCCTGACCATATTGGCCGGCGCCTTTACCTGGCAGTTCCTCAGCAGCTCTCTGCACAGATGGACCCAGATGAAGCCATTACCAGGGATAAATCCAAGCTACCCATTACTGATCAATGCTCTGTCATTTGAAGCTAATGTGAGAGGTAAGGTGTGTGTGTGTGTATATATATATATACGCTGCTCAAAAAAATAAAGGGAACACTAAAATAACACATCCTAGATCTGAATGAATGAAATATTCTTATTAAATACCTTTTTCATTACATAGTTGAATGTGCTGACAACAAAATCACACAAAAATTATCAATGGAAACGTATATGCATTTGAGACAACATAAAATATGTATTTTTAAAACAGGATAAGAACATGGCATTCTTAGATAAGCCTTCGATAATTATTAGGAAAACACTTCCTTTTATTACGACGAAGAACAATACATTCTGAGAAACGTCAATGCTTTCCAGTCAACACATTCCCTCCGTATTTTCGGAACTTTTGTCGATCTCTCTCTGTATTACTTGTTCTGCATCTCCCTCTCTCGGATTCCCTTCCCTGTCTTTGTCTGTCTGTCTCACTCTCTTTCTTTGCCACCCTCCATCTCTCTCTTTGTCCCCCTCGCCCCTCTGTTTCTTTTTTCCTCTATTTCTCCCCCCTCCCCTCGCTCCTCAACTCCCTCTCCCCAGCATTCAATCTCATGGAAACTCAATCTCATGTTAGTTAAGAGGTGATATTTGACATTAAATCAAATTTCCCTAGACTTTGGCCTTGGAAAATTGATCTAATGCATTTGTAACAGTGTGCGACAGTGGAACTGCAATTCAAGTGAGAGGGCAAGGCAAAAGACAGTGAAATCATAATTTCCTTTGTTTTGTCATATTGACATGACTAATAGGATTTCAATTTATTTTTGTAAATGTATTTATTAATTTATTTGATTTAACTAGGTTAAGAACAAATTCTTATTTACAATGACGCCCTAGGAACAGTGGGTTAACTGCCTTGTTCAGGGGCAGAACAAAGATAAAATATATTTGTTATATATGCGTGGATAAAACAATTCTGTTTAATATTTTTAACATTTCATTTCAGTTTGGTTTGGAAGAAAAATGGGGAGGCTTGCAAGCCGAAGAACACCATCCCAACTGTGTAGCACGGGGCTGGAAGCATCATGTTGTGGGGGTGCTTTGTCGCAGGAGAGACTGGTGCACTTCACAAAATAGATGGCATCATGAGGGAGGAAAATTATGTGGATATATTGAAGCAACATCTAAAGACATCAGTCAGGAAGTCAGCAAATGGGTCTTCCAATTGGGCAATGACCAAGCATACTTCCAAAGTTGTAGCAAAATGGCTTAAGGACAACAAAGTCAAGGTACTGGAGTGGCCATCACAAAGCCCTGACCTCAATGCTATAGAAAATATGTCGGCAGAACTGAAAAGCTTGTGTGAGCAAGGAGGCCTACAAACCTGACTCAGTTACACCAGCTCTGTCAGAAGGAATGGGCTAAAATTCACCTAACTTATTGTGGGAAGCAGATGGAAGGCTCCCGAAACATTTGACCCAAGTTAAACAATTTAAAGGCAATGCTTTTAATACTAATTTAGTGTATGTAAACTTCTGACCCACTGGGAATGTGATGAAAGAAATAAAGCTGAAAGAAATAATTCTCTCTACTATTATTCTGACATTTGACATTCTCAAAATAAAGTGGTGATCCTAACTGACCTAAGACAGGGACTTTTTTTTACCAGGATTAAATGTCAGGAATTGTGAAAAACAGAGTTTAAATGTATTTGGCTAAGCTGTATGTAAACTTCCGACTTCAACTGTATATGTAGAGAGAGAGATTTTACATGTGTTCATTTGGGGCCATTTTACATTTGAAAAACACATTTGAAAAATGCATGTTTCTATTATAATGCATGCAGGAGTAGAGGGTTAAAAGTTTTTTTATCTCGTTGATTTAGACAGCGATGAAAGAGAGCAGAGATAGGTAATTGGAAGAGACAGTCAGAAAGGGTGGTTACTGGGATTGAACACTGGTCTCCGGTGTGGGAAGTCTAATTAGAGGAGATGGACGCGTTACTGCTAGACAACGGGCCTCTGCAGGAGGCACTTGGTAATTATAACCCTCTAGTGTACCATCACTATTCCTGCTTCTATCTTGTTTTCTCTGCCTGGGGCCTTTTGGTTTCTCTTCTCTGCTGACTTCATGCTGATGTTCCTTTACGTAACATTGTCACAGTGAGGACTGTTCCCAAGATACCATTCCATTTGTGTCAGCTTTAATATTGCATTGACTTCTTTTTTGGGGTATTTTACCCACTTTTTCTCCCCAATTTCGATCTTGTCACATCGCTGCAACTCCCCAACAGGCTCGGGAGGCAAAGGTCAAGTCACGCATCCTCCGAAAACATGACCCGCCAAACCACGCTTTCTAACACTTGCCCACTTAACGCAGAAGCCAGCGTCACCAATGTGTTAGAGGAAACACTGTTCACCTGACGACCGAGGTCGGCCTGCAAGCGCCCGGCCCGTCACAGGGAGTCACTAGAGCACGATGAGCACCCCCCGGCTAAACCCCTCCCCTAACCCGGACGACGCTGGAGCAATTGTGCACCGTCCTATGGGACTCCCGATCACGGCTGGTTGTGATAAAGCCCGGGATCGAACCTGGGTCTGTAGTGATGTCTCTAGTCCTGCAATGCAGTGCCTTAGACCGTTGCGCCACTTGGGAGGCCTCAGATTGTGGCTTCTATCAATGTAATTGTCTGCATCATTTCCAAATTGCTATTTTTAAAACAAGCCATAGAAAGTTGGTTGCCATTTCAGTTTAATTAGCCAGAAAATACAGAACAAACATTACAACATATATTATGATTAAACTCAAATATACTATTTGATTAGAAAAAAAATGTACAAACTCTTTAATCATTGTAAATTACATCATAAATAGTAATTGTGGAGTTGTCACACATGCAGCTCACAAAAATACATGGAAATGTCTGCTCTATCCAAAATTACAAACAACTATTTGCAATATTACCACAAAAAAAGGAAGAGGCAAGTGGAAGGGGGAGAAAGTAATGAACTTGTCTGCCGGCCCATAAAAAGGTATGCCAGTTTAATTTAAGGACCAAAAAATTGACAGATGTGCCATATAGATTGCAAAATAGTTTGGAAGAGATTCTTGATGTACCGATTCCATGGCACATGGTTTATGAACTGATACACAAAATGATGCCGGAATCAAAACTTAGCGTTTGAACAAAATTCTTGAAACCAATAGATTGTTATACATTATATATGGGGGACACAACCATCCCAGCTCTGCAGATTTAGCTGCGAAGAGACAGAATCATCCGATAATTTGTTTTGGTACTGTCCACAGGAAGCTTGTTTTTGGTCACAGGTTAAGAAATGGCTGAAGAAGTGCAACATTTACCTGGAGCTAACTCTGCAAATAGCACTGCTGGGTGATCTGAAAAGTCATAGTCAATCGATTAAATAATATAATAATACTCGTAGCAAAATTTTTTATCTTTAATTTACATTCTGTAGAAACGATGAGAATAGAGAGGTTGAACTTTTGTGAAACATCACAGCACAGTTGAACAAAACTGGATGGTGTTCAGAGATAGATGGGAGGGGTTGAGTGGAGCTGAAGGTCGGGGCTGAAAACAAACCAAATATAACTCATGTAAAGTATACTGTGTCCATAAAATGGATGTAGTATGTAGAAGCCTAAGTGTTGTTGTCCATTAGTTTACTACAATTAGGAGAGGGGTGGGAGGGTTAGGGGAAAATAGTGAAGGAAAAACAAAGGAAAAATATGTCAAAATATAACTTTACACAGAACGTGGTTACCATGTTCTCAGAATATTCAATATTAACGTTCATATTCTATATTCTGAGAACATGGTAACCACGTTCTGGGTATGTTTGGTATGATGCTGATAGAATATTCTCATAACAATCAGGACACATGAATGTTCTTGAAATGTGTCTAGAACATGAATATCTTATATTCTGAGAACATGGTAGCCGTGTTTGGTGTGACGTTGATAGAATATTCTCCCAACTATCAGAAAACTGAACACATTAATGTTCTTGCAACAATCCCACGAAACACGTCTAGAACATTAATACCTTACATTCTGAGAACATGGCAACCATGTTCTGTGTATGTTTGGTGTGATGTTGATGGAATATTCTCTTAACCCTCAGGAAACTGGACTGGAATATTAATATTGTAGGCTATATTCTGAGAACATGCTAACCACATTCTGGGTAAATCCTGCTTGACGTTAAAATAATTTCCTCCTACCTCTAAGGCAAAAAACATTCTAGATAGGTTAGAGTTCAAGTGGTTCTTTGTGGTTCGGCAATAAAAAAGGAAAGGAAGGGTGCTCAACAACAACGAAAGAAATCACGAGAATGTCTGACCAAGAAAATGACAAAATGACTCATTTGAGCTAATAAGGAGTTGGAACACTCACCAAAAAAAGGCAGAGTGATTCATTTTTGCTCACTATAATCCCTTGTACGTGTGACTGATGTTTAGGCATCAAGCTAACGTCTTCCTCAAATTAGTCCTTTTGAAAGTTTTTCTTGGTAAGCCATCCACATGCTAAATAGGTTCTCAGGAGGTTTTTGCCAACACACAAAGAATGTTCCTGTAATGTTCCTGTAGCTAACGGCAAAATGGACACTCAAACATCAGGGAAACATAACAGGTAACACTACAAAAAAAAAAGTTTTATATCCCCAGAATTGTTAGCTGGTCTGTGCCATATTGAAGATGAACCTACAGTGTATCCAGCGCCCATTTCCATTTCAGTCATCTCGTTTTGCTCTTCTTTGTTTGTTATTTGTGTTCATTAGTTCATTTATCCACTTATACATTTTGTGGACCGAATAGCCTAGCTTGTGTTTCACTATTGTACCTGTAGACGGGTTCAAGGTTCCCAAAGGTGCCAACGCCATCATCATGCCCTTCTCCCTCCACCGTGACCCGCGCCACTTCCCCCAGCCAGAGATTTTCCCGCCCGGAGCGCTTCCTTTCTTTTACCTTTATTTAACCAGGCAAGTCAGTTAAGAACAAATTCTTATTTTCAATGAAGGCCTAGGAACAGTGGGTTAACTACCTGTTCAGGGGCAGAACGATCAATGTTTTATCAGCTTGAAAGTGGACTGTCCACCACAGTGGGCCTGTCCAACGAAGATGCTTACAAGATATCACTACCTTAAAATGATAGTGACAAACTAATGTTTAACTTCAGACAACAACAAAAAATAACACATAATTCAAACAAAATGGAGGATTAAAAGTGTGTATCCTCACATGCTCTTGTTACACCCCGTGCCCCCAGGTCAGCGCTTTGCCGTGATGGAGGAGAAGGTGATCCTGGCATCCATCTTGCGCTACTTCAACGCGGAGGTTGTGTCAGAAGCGAGAAGACCTCCGTCCACTAAGCGAGCTCATCCTTCGCCCCGAGATTTGGCATCTGGATCAAACTGGAGTAGAGGAATCAGCATCAGCACTCACAGGCTGCGTCCCAATGATATCTCATTTCCCCTGAAGGGCACTTCACTACTTCCTACCAATCTAAAAGCATTGGATTAATGGAGACGTGGGCTAGAGGGGAGTTTCTACCATGTTTTTTTTCACACAAGTAATTTCCTTTTCAATCAGTGAAGGAAAGTGAACAAGTGCACACTTTGAGAGGAAGGAGAGATAATTGGGACATAGCCATAGAGATGTACTAGAGAGCTCATATCTTTGCATATCTACCCCGATGTGTAAGTAATACATTTCTTCTTCTTTGACTTTAACAAGTGTATTGGCAACAAATGTTCAGCCAAAGTTCCCAAATAATATAGACAGAACTTCAGCCTCTTACAGGCTAATCAGTCTCCTATGGGGGCTCTAGATCTTTCTTTGATGACAAATTGGTTATTAGTGACTAATTGGGTTACCCGTAAAGCAAGGTGGTGAGCCAATCAGAAAATGCATGTTGCCGCCTGATCTATAGTCAGTTTTGCATTGCCCCCCAGCTAGATCCTAGATCTAGAAAAAGCCTTGAAATGAAGACCTCTCACAGTGACAGGGTTATAAATGTATACGCGCTGAAGATTGCGATGAAATAAAAATGAAAACATCTCACCGACATCAAACGACGTGTGTCCTGACATATTCGTGTCCGACAAACACAAGTGTCCTTGTTGGGACTCTCAGTTATTGGAAGCTATTATCGTTTCTCGAGAAGACGGTACGTTCGGTGTGTTATTATCTGAGAACATATTGAAATAGTACTGATAAATAGTACTGATAAATAGTACTGATAAATAGTACTGATAAATAGTACTGATAATGGAGGCTGTGGTTGTCAGGTTCATTGTTGCACGTGATGTGGTGAAAAGGGACCTACTGTTTATTCTCCACAAGGGGGAGATAGTGGTCCTCTTTTCCCTCCTGTTATTGACAGGGAGTGTGTGTGTGTGCCCACGCATGTCAGTGACAGTCTCACGATGTGTGCTAGTGTGCATGTCAGTGGTTGTTTTCTGTGCGAGTGTGTGTGCGTGTGTCCACATCAGTGGCTCTGTGGTGCGTGTATTGTCTGCATGCTACATTTGTTGGGGGTATGTTCACTCTATGAATGGGTGAGCACTCAAGGACAAGACACTGCCTGCCGCCTGCCCTGCAATCTGCACGACCACAACGGACCACATCGTCAGAACAACAGAAGAAGAAATAAAAAACACCCCACAGGGCTGCCAAATCTGAATGAGAGAACTTTGATGTGGCGACCCTCCCATCTTTTTTTTCGGACTCCACCTTTGCCTCTACCTCTCTCTCCATCTCCCTCTGCCTCCCTCTCACTCTTAGCTCCCTCTCCCCTCCAGCTCCGGTCATCTCCCTTTTAAAGAGAATCTCAGATGCCGTATTCACAAACTGTCTCAGAAGCGGTGATCTAGGATCCGTTTAGTCTTTTGCTCATTATGAATCAGTTTAGCTGATCCTAGAACGAACATGTTCCTAGATCAGCACTCCTACTCTGAGACACACAGAGCTCCGATCAATGCAATCGACCTTGTGTGGCGCTCCCCCAAACAATAGCTTTCAAAGAGAGGGAGCGAGTGGCAAGGGAGAAAGCCTAACCACTATCTGCAAAGGCTGTTGTTAAATTCCCCAAAGAGGATGTGTCCAAAATACAAAATAAGAAATAGTGCTGGATAGCAGGGAGGGAAGAGAAGGAAAGAGAGGAAAGTATTGATCGTTTACTTCTGAAGAGTGATGATGTTGAGGTGGGGGCAGGGGGTGTTTAGGGATGATGGGAATTCTCTTGTCCTTTCTTGTGGTTCCACATCTGTGGGAGGCTGGTGGGAGGACCTATAGGAGGACAGGCTCATTGTAATGGCTGTAATGGAATAGATGGACTGGTATCAAACAGATGAAACATATGGCCACCACGCAACCGTCCTCCTATAGCACTTCCAACCAGCCTCCACCGTTCCACATACTCCATGGGGTGTTGTGTGTGGTGTGCATGTGTGTGCACGAGCATATGCATATGTCTACAAGCATACTGTATATATGATTTCCTAAAAATAAAATAAAAACAGCAAAGCAAGGAAATTCTGTCGCATCACCTCTCGGACTTTGAATCAAACAATCTCATTGGTTCGCACCGAGACATACCTCTCAAAATACACAGGGACGGACTTATAAATAACCCTCGCTCTCAGCCACATGCTCTCTCTCTCTCTCTCTCTCTCTCTCTCTCTCTCTCTCTCTCTCTCTCTCTCTCACACACACACACACACACACACACACACACACACACACACACACACACACACACACACACACACACACACACACACACACACACACACACACACACACACACACACACACACACACACACACACACACACACACACACACACACACACACACACACACACACACACACACACACACACACACACACACACACACACACACACACACACATACCACCAGTGATCGCTTCATCCCTCTGTCTCACAGAATACACCTCTCTCTCTCGCTCTGGCACCGCCGGGCTCTCCAGTCACTGTGGTAACCTACAAAAACAAGACAGTGGCAAGTCAACTACAAAAACACCAGGGAAATAGTAAAGCTCGCCTCTGGACCACTGCACCATGCTTCAGAGCACAGTGATGCGAGAGAGAGAGAGAATAGGGAAAGAAAGAGCAGGAGGGAGAGAGTAAGTGAGGAGAATGAGAGAGGTTGAGAAATTCATCACCTCTCCATCACTCCCTTCATCACCCCTCCGTCACTCCCTTCATCACCTCTCCATTACCCTCTTCATTACTCCATCACCTCTCCATTACCCTCTTCATTACTCCCTTCATCACCCCTCTATCACTCCCTTCATCACCCCTTCATCACCCCTCCATCACCCCTTCATCACTCCTTCCATCACCCCTCCAGCACTCCCTTCAACACCCCTCCATCACCCCCTTCACCACTCCCTCCATCACCCCCTCCATCACCCCTCCACCACCCCCATTTCATCACCTCTCCATTACCTTCTTCCTTACTCCCTTCATCACATCTCCATTACCCTCTTCCTTACTACCTTCATCACCTCTCCATTACCCTCTTCATCATCTCTCCATTACCCTCTTCCTTACTCCCTTCATCACCTCTCCATTACCCTCTTCCTTACTACATTCATCACCTCTCCATTACCCTCTTCATCACTCCCTTCATCACCCCTCCATCACTTCCTTCAACACCCCTCCATTACTCCCTTCATCACCCCTCCATTACTCCCTTCATCACCCCTTCATTACTCCCTTCCTCACCCCTCCATTACCCTCTTCATCACTCCCTTCATCACCCTCTTCATTACTCCCTTCCTCACCCCTCCATTACCCTCTTCCTTACTACCTTCATCACCTCTCCATTACCCTCTTCCTTACTACCTTCATCACCTCTCCATTACCCTCTTCATCACTCCCTTCATCACCCCTCCATCACTCCCTTCATCACCCCTCCAACACTCTCTTCAACACCCCTCCATCACCCCTTCATTACTCCCTTCATCACCCCTCCATTACTCCCTTCATCACCCCTCCATTACTCCCTTCATCACCCCTTCATTACTCCCTTCCTCACCCCTCCATTACCCTCTTCATCACTCCCTTCATCACCCTCTTCATTACTCCCTTCCTCACCCCTCCATTACCCTCTTCATCACTCCCTTCATCACCCCTTCATCATTCCCTTCATTACTCCCTTCATCACCCCCTCCATTACCCTCTTCATCACCCCTTCATCACCCCTCCATTACTCCCTTCATCCATCCTTCATTACTCCCTTCCTCACCCATCCATTACCCTCTTCATTACTCCCTTCCTCACCCCTCCATTACCCTCTTCCTTACTACCTTCATCACCTCTTCATTACCCTCTTCCTTACTACTTTCATCACCTCTCCATTACCCTCTTCATCACTCCCTCACTCCCTTCATCACCCCTCCATCCACTCCCCTTCATCATCACCTCCAACACTCCCTTCAACACCCCTCCATCACCCCTTCATTACTCCCCCCTTCATCACCCCTCCATTACTCCCTTCATCACTGCCTACATTACTCCCTTCATCACCCCTTCATTACCCTCCCTTCCTCACCCCTCCATTACCCTCTTCATCACTCCCTTCATCACCCTCTTCATTACTCCCTTCCTCACCCCTCCATTACCCTCTTCCTTACTACCTTCATCACCTCTCCATTACCCTCTTCCTTACTACCTTCATCACCTCTCCATTACCCTCTTCATCACTCCCTTCATCACCCCTCCATCACTCCCTTCATCACCACTCTATCACTCCCTTCATCACCTCTCCATTACCCTCTTCCTTACTACCATCATCACCTCTCCATTACCCTCTTCATCCTTTCAACACCCTTCATCACCCCTCCATCACTTCCTTCAACACCCCTCCATTACCCTCTTCATCACTCCCCCTTCATCACCCTCCATTACCCCTTCATCACCCCTCCATCACCCTTCATTACTCCCTTCATCACCCCTCCATTACCCTTCTTCATCACTCCCTTCATCACCCTCTTCATTACTCCCTTCCTCACCCCTCCATTACCCTCTTCCTTACTACCTTCATCACCTCTCCATTACCCTCTTCCTTACTACCTTCATCACCTCTCCATTACCCTCTTCATCACTCCCTTCATCACCCCTCCAACACTCCCTTCATCACCCCTCCAACACTCCCTTCAACACCCCTCCATCACCCCTTCATTACTCCCTTCATCACCCCTCCATTACTCCCTTCATCACCCCTCCATTACTCCCTTCATCACCCCTTCATTACTCCCTTCCTCACCCCTTCATCACCCCTCCATCACTCCCTTCATCACCCCTCTATCACTCCCTTCATCACCTCTCCATTATCCTCTTCCTTACTACCATCATCACCTCTCCATTACCCTCTTCATCACTCCCTTCATCACCCCTCCATCACTTCCTTCAACACCCCTCCATTACTCCCTTCATCACCCCTCCATTACTCCCTTCATCACCCCTTCATTACTCCCTTCCTCACCCCTCCATTACCCTCTTCCTTACTACCTTCATCACCTCTCCATTACCCTCTTCCTTACTACCTTCATCACCTCTCCATTACCCTCTTCATCACTCCCTTCATCACCCCTCCATCACTTCCTTCATCACCCCTCCATCTCCCTTCATCACCTCTCCATTACTCCCTTCATCACCCCTTCATCACCCCTCCATCACCCTCCCTTATCATCCCTTCCATCACCCCTTCATCACTCCCTTCATCACCCCCTCCATCACCCCTTCATCACTCCCCCTTCATCACCCCCATCCATTACCCATCTTCATCCATTACTCCCTTCATCACCCCTTCCATTACTCCCTTCATCACCCCTTCATCACTCCCTCCTCACCCCTCCATTACCCTCTTCATTACTACCTTCATCACCTCTCCATTACCCTCTTCCTTACTACCTTCATCACCTCTCCATTACCCTCTTCATCACTCCCTTCATCACCCCTCCATCACTCCAACTTCATCACTCCCTCCATCCATTACTCCCCACCCTCTTCTTCATCACCCCTCCATCTTCCTTACTACCTTCATCACCTCTCCATTACCCTCTTCCTCCCTTCATCACCATCATCACCCCTCCATCACCCCTCTTCATCACCCCTTCATCACCTCTCCATTACCCTCTTCCTTACTATCATCACTCTCCATTACCCTCTTCATCACTCCCTTCATCACCCCTCCATCACTCCCTTCATCACCCCTCCATCACTCCCTTCAACACCCCTCCATCACCCCTTCATTACTCCCTTCATCACCCCCTCCATTACCCTCTTCATCACTGCCTTCATCACCCCTCCATTACTCCCTTCATCACCCCTTCATTACTACCTTCATCACCTCTCCATTACCCTCTTCCTTACTACTTTCATCACCTCTCCATTACCCTCTTCATCACTCCCTTCATCACCCCTCCATCACTCCCTTCAACACCCCTCCATCACCCCTTCATTACTCCCTTCCTCACCCCTCCATTACCCTCTTCATCACTCCCTTCATCACCCCTTCGTCATTCTCTTCATTACTCCCTTCCTCACCCCTCCATTACCCTCTTCATCACCCCCTTCATCACCTCTTCATTACTCCCTTCATCACACCTCCATTACCCTCTTCATCACTCCCTTCATCACCCCTTCATTACTCCCTTCATCACACCTCCATTTCCCTCTTTATCACCCCTCTATCACTCCCTTCCTCACCCCTCCATCTCCCCTTCATCACCCCTCCATCACCCCTCCATCCCCCCACCATTACCCTCATCACCCTCTTCATCACCCCCTCCATTACGCTCTTCATCATTCCCTCCATCACACCCTCCATCACCCCCTCCGTGACCCCATTTTATATTGCTCCTACGGACCAAGGACACATCTTCTCAAATTAACAGTTATACACATTGCTTTCAGAAAGTATTCAGACTCCTTATTCTAAAATGGATTAAATTGTCCCCCCCTCATACATTTTTTAAATATGAAATATGACATTTACATACGTATTGAGACCCTTTACTCAGTACTTTGTTGAAGCACCTTTGGCAGCGATTACACCTCAAAAGTGTTCTTGGATTATGACGCTACAAGCCTGCCACATCTGCACTGGGAAAAGTTTCTCCCGTTCATCTCTACAGATCCTCTCAAGTTCTGTCAGATTGGATGGCGAGCATTTCAACACAGCTATTTTCAAGGCTCTCCAGAGATGTTAGATCGGGTTCAAGTCTGGGCTTTGACTAGGCCTCTCAATGACATTCAGAAACGTGTCCTGAAGCCCACTCCTGCATCGTCTTGCCTATGGGCTTAGGGTCGTTGTCCTGTTGGAAGGGGAACCTTCGCCCCAGTCTGAGGTCCCGAGCGCTCTGAAGCAGGTTTTCATCAAGGATCTCTCTGTGCTCTGTTCATCTTTGCCTCGATTCTGACTAGTCTCCGAGTCCCTGCTGCTGAAAAAGCTCTAGGAAGAGTCTTGGTGGTTCCAAACGTTTTCCATTTAGGAAGGATTCTGCATACGTTTTTTGGGACCCTTCCCCAGATCTGTGCCTCGACACAATCCTGTCTCAGAGATCTACAGACAATTCCTTTGACCTCATGACTTGTTTTTTTGCTCTGACATGCACTGTCAACTGTGGGACATTATATAGACAGGTGTGTGCCTTTCCAAATCATGTCCAATCAAATTGAATTTACCACATGTGGACTCCAATCAAGTTGTAGAAACATCTCAAGGATGATCAATGAAAACAGGATGCACCTGAGCTCAATTTCAAGGCTCATAGCAAAGTGTCTGAATACTTATGTAAATAAGGTACTTCAGTTTTTGTTTTTTTAATACATTTGCAAAGAATTCTAAAAAACGATTTTCACTTTGTCATTATGGGGTATTGAATCAATTTTAGAATAAGGCTGAAACGTAACAAAATGTGGAAAAAGTCAAAGGGTGCGAATATTTCCCGAAGGCACTGTTCAGAGTTATCACTGAATGGAACTCTTTACCAACTCATATTTCCCAAGCAAAAAGTACATTTACATTCAAGAAAATATTTTTTTAAATCTTTGAAACCAGATGGACCATGTGACTGGACAGATACTGAATCGGCTTATTGAATGTTAAATTTTTCCTTTCAGATATATAAGATGATAAATATTTGTTAAAGTTGGTAAATGTACATGTCTTTTTTCGTTAGTCTTTTTGGGGCCCGACACCTGTTTGCCCCCTCTGACACCTAACCCCAGAGCTATGACTCTCTTGTGCCTGTCTAGCTTCCATATCCTTCCTGTCCAAGAACTCTCTCTCTCCGGTCTCTCTCTCTCTCTCTCTCTCTCTCTCTCTCTCTCTCTCTCTCTCTCTCTCTCTCTCTCTCTCTCTCTCTCTCTCTCTCCGGTCTCTCTCTCTCCGGTCTCTCTCTCTCTCCGGTCTCTCTCTCTCTCTCTCTCTCTCTCCAGTCTCTCTCTCTCTCTCTCTCTCTCTCTCTCTCTCTCTCTCTCTCTCTCTCTCTCTCTCTCTCTCTCTCTCTCTCTCTCTCGGTCTCTCGGTCTCTCTCTCTCTCTCTCCGGTCTCTCGCTCTCTCTCTCTCTCTCTCTCTCTCTCTCTCTCTCTCTCTCTCTCTCTCTCTCTCTCTCTCTCTCTCTCTCTCTCTCTCTCTCTCTCTCTCTCTCTCTCTCTCTCTCTCGGTCTCTCTCTCTCTCTCTCTCTCTCGGTCTCTCTCTCTCTCTCTCTCTCTCCGGTCTCTCTCTCTCCCCGGTCTCTCTCTCTCCGGTCTCTCTCTCTCTCTCCGGTCTCTCGCTCTCTCTCTCTCTCCGGTTTCTCTCTCTCCGGTCTCTCTCTCTCTCCGGTCTCTCTCTCTATCCACCTCTTTCAGCCTCCCCTCTCTCTCTGCGTCCCTATATGCACATCTCTCTTTCATGTCTCCCTTCATCTCTCTCTCTCTCTCTCCGGTCTCTCTCTCTCTCCGGTCTCTCTCTCTCTCTCTCTCTCTCTCTCTCTCTCTCTCTCTCTCTCTCTCTCTCTCTCTCTCTCTCTCTCTCTCTCTCTCTCTCTCTCTCTCTCTCTCTCTCTCTCTCTCTCTCTCTATCCACCTCTTTCACCCTCCCCTCTCTCTCTGATTCCCCTTGCCACTTTATTGTTAAGCCAATGGGTTTTTGGTTTGAGTTTGTCTTGCCTTCACCTACTCACCATGGCATCTTATTGGCTGGTTTGCGTAGCTTGCTTACGAGGGGGGATGTTCCAGTTAGAATCGTCCCAGTGAACAAGCACCAAACCAGCGGTAAGTTGTTGGTTGCAAAGCACCGTACGTCAAAAGTGATTTTATGCTCTCAAGTGATGATTTAAAAGCACAATTTATATCAAATAGTTTGTAAATGTTATTCAAACATTACACATAAGATGCAGCGGTTTTTGGAGAATATTTGTTGTGCATTTTGTTGTAGAGAATTCCCGCCAGTATTAGCTAGCAACTTACTGTGTCTGGTGGGGGGGGTTCATATTTTGTACAGTGCGTGAGTGCAGAGTTGGATGGTGAGACGGGCATTGCATGACGTGCAATTTTGTGTCGTTCTTATCAGGTACATTGTTAAAGATATTATATTGTATATTGTAATGGTATTATTTTGGTAACTGTCCCAGTGAACAAGCACCAAACCAGCGTGCGTGAGTGCAGAGTTGGATGGTGAGACGGGCATTGCATGACGTGCAATTTTGTGTCGTTCTTATCAGAATAAAGCTACATGATTGGTGCTACATATTGGAGTTCCGTGTCGATGACTGATGTACACAACGCCAGAAGAGTACTGTTACAGTGGTGCCGTGACTGTTCTTCTGGATCGGATCATCCTTCGCTGGATTTCCATCCCAGAAATTCGCCGTGGTTGCTGTTGAAGAATCAGATAAGACGTTGCTGGTGCAGTTTGGCGATATCGCATTTCGCCACAAGATGGCGCCACTAGAACGTTTTATTATTGCAATTGATGATTTCTCTGGCTGAGGCTCTTCACAGACAAAGGATAACTTTTGTGTTACTTGTTTATTTGCAATTCTGATGTATATCTGATATAAGTAGGGTGAGTTTTACCAGTGTACTAGATATAGGTGAGATTTAGGTGATATATATATATACATGTTTTGCTGTTTACATTTTCATTAGGGTGTTGATTTCCCATTGTTAAAATGGAAGGTGTTGGGAGAGGTAGGGGTTTCCTGTCATTTAATCTGTCACCATCTGTGGGTAGGGTTTCAGCCAAAATTCCAGTTACTTCTACACCTATGCCCAAACTGGAGGGTTTTGATGATAGTTTATCCATGGACACGCACCAGGATGTGTATGAAAGAGTTTTGCCAAATACAGGGAGTGGGGAGGTCTCCATGGATTTCATAGCAGACATAGTAAAGCAGATTGGTCATTCCATTGGGGAGAACATTGCCTCCTGTTTGGAGTCAAAGGCAATTGTTGGACATGTTGGGGACAATGTTATGGGGAGTGTATGCAGCTCGAGGGGTATGGATGTGTCAGGCCTGAACCTGGTATTGAAGTCTGATATCAGGGAACCGGTTTATTTTCGGGGGGATGGCTCTGAAAAGTGCACAGTGCATGAGTGGGAGGATATGGTAATGGTTTACATGCGTAAGAGGGGCGTGTCTGTGATGGACCAAGCAGTTGAGGTTATGGGCAGGCTTATGGGAAGGGCCCGCGATGTTGTTAAAGTTGGCATACGCAGCGATCCCTCCATTGATTTATCTAAAGGCCCGAGTCCCATCTTTGACATACTGAAACAACATTTTAGTGACACTGTTTCTTCAAGCATGCCCCTTGCTGACTTTTATGCCACATTACCTCTGACTGATGAACAACCATTTGAATATTGGCTCAGACTGAACAGGGCTATGGAGGTTGCAGAAGATTGTCTAAAGAGACAGAAAAAAAAGTGTTGAAGACCCATCTCGTGAGCTCACAGTCATGTTCATCAGACATTGCCCTAACGCTGAACTGTCCCTTATCTTTAAGTGCAAGCCATTACAGCAATGGACCGCTGCAGATGTTCATGAGAGGCTGGATGAATACAGGAGGGAGCGGAGGTACTCTTACTTATCTAAGGTGACCCCAGCCATCGCAACAATGAAGCAGGAAGTTGGTGCTGTCATGCCGATTACCATGCCTGCTGTGAGGTCCCACATGGAAGTACCCAATACGTTGCCTTACCCAGACCAGACTATTCAGGGCTCAGCTGAGCCCATGGAACGTATCCTTGCCATGCTGGAGCGTGTGCTGGAGCAGAGGCCACAACAGTCTGACCATAAGTTCCAAAAAGGGAATAGGAGCAAAGTGAAGTCTAATGGGCCATGTAACATGTGCGGGGATGCTGGACATGATACTTACTTTCACTGCAAGACCAATCACCTCTGCTTTCTTTGTCATGTAGCTGGCCACGCACGCTCTCAGTGCCCCAAGGCCGCAGCTCTGAGCACAGCTAGTGGAGTCCCTACAGTAATCACTGCTCAGCTTCCGGAAAACTAGTAGGCCTGCATGTAGAAGGGGAGAGTGTTGGGCCTTCTGTAGAATCCCCATCAGTGAGAGCTGTTGATTTGGAGTCTGTATATAAAAGTGTTTGTGACGAAATGGAGACTGAGAAGAGTATCATAATGCAGAACACACAGAGACTTTCCCCGTATGATGATTTATTCTATGCCAATGTGTTAATAGGAGGAGAAGTGGAAGTGAGAGCTATGCTTGACAGTGGGTCCATGGCTTGTACCTTGAGCTCTAGGGTCTTACCTGAACTGCTGCATGCAGGAGTGTTGAAAAGTCCATCATTGAGTCCTACAGAGGTAGTCTTGGTTGGTTGTGGTGGGTTGAAGACGAGGCCTTTGGGAGTATGTGAGCTGGAGATGGAGGTGTACGGATGTAGAGTTGCTGTGCCTACACTGGTGGTTGAAGGCCAGAGTGATGACCTCATCTTGGGCAGCAATCTCCTAAAGCACTTGATTCGCCCCCTGAAGACGGATGGAGGTCTCTGGAAGAGGGTTTACACTCCTGTGTGTGACGGGGGTGAGGAGAGCAAGCTAATCGAGATGATGGCTAATGTGGAGAGATGGAGAGACAGTGAAGTACCTGACAAAGTTGGAACTGTGAGACTAAAAGGGGCTGTGACTCTAGAGCCTATGCAGGAGCACTTAGTCTGGGGCAGACTACGAAACACTCTATCAAACAATCTATAAGCTGGCAGTGCTGTTGTCATTGAGCCCAGCAGTTCAAGGTCAACACCAAGGTCAATACTAGTAGGGAGGACAGTAGCTCTATTGCGGGGGGATGGGTGGCTCCCTGTTAGAGTGATAAACCCTTCTCAGAAGAAAGTGACATTGAGACGAAACGCCACTCTAGCCGATGTCTTTCCTTGCATGGCTCTAGAGGACTTTTACTGTTCGGGTGTGAATGATGGTTCATCAGCAGCTTTACAGCAGCAAGTGCAGAGAACGGCTGATATAATCACTGACTGCCAAGATGACTTGACACTGACTGACGGTTCCAGCCAACTTCACGACACTGACGGACCTGACAGTTCAAGTGATCCTGAGGTCTTACGTGACTTAGGTTTGACTGATATTGATGTCTCCTCCTGTCAAGCGTCTCCTGCCGGTAAGAAGAAACTCATCCAGCTCATAGCTGAGTCTATTTTTTCCAGGCACAAGTTGGATTGTGGAAAAGCTTCCGGATGTCTTCACCGCATTCAACTGAGTGATGAGAAACCCTTTCGGATGCCCTACCGACGCCTTTCACCAAATAATTATGAGAAGCTCAAACAAGCATTGAATGTGATGGAAGAACGTGATATCATAAGGAAGTCTAGTAGTGAGTTCGCCTCTCCCCTTGTCCTTGTATGGAAGAAGTCTGGAGACCTGAGACTCTGTACTGATTTTTCGTTTGTTCAATGCTCGCACCATCAAAGACGCCCACCCACTCCCTCACCAGGCTGACGCGCTGGCTGCGTTAGGTGGAAATGCCTTTTTCTCGACAATGGACCTTACCTCTGGCTACTATAATGTGGAAGTGCATGAGGATGACCGGAGATTCACAGCTTTTACGTCCCCATTTGGATTGTACGAATAGAATCGAATGCCACAGGGGTTATGTAATAGTCCGGCGACCTTTATGAGGATGATGCTAAACATCTTTGGGGATCAGAACTTTCTTAGCCTGCTGTGTTACCTTGACGATGTCTTGGTCTATGCGCCCACTGAAGATCTGGCTATACAGCGCCTGGAAATGGTTTTTGAGCGTCTCAAGGCTCACAACCCGAAGTTGGCGCCAAAAAAGTGTAACTTTCTGCAGAGGTCTGTGAAGTTTCTGGGGCATATCATTAGTGCGGATGGTGTAGCTACAGACCCTGAGAAGGTGAGGGCCATTACAGGAGTAACAGAAGCTGATCTGATGAAAGATGGCACTGACATTCCATCTCAGAAGAAATTGAGGTCATTCCTTGGGATGGTGGTGTATTATCAACAATTCATTGAAGGTTGCTCGACCATTGCAAAGCCTCTCTTTGGATTGACTACTGGACACAAGGCTCCACGCTGGAAAAAGAAGCGAAGCTCACCTGTCAGGAAGTTGACGGCTGCCGACTGGACAACAGAATGCAGACAGGCCTTATTCCAGCTAAAGCAAGCCTTGCTGGACCAGGTTTTGTTGGCCCACCCCAACTTCGAAAAACCCTTTCTACTCTCGGTGGATGCATCCAGCAATGGCTTAGGTGCTGTGCTATCTCAGGTGCAGGAACCGGGAGCTACAGCGAGACCTATAGCCTTCGCGAGCAAGTCCCTCAGTTATGCACAGTCAAGGTATCCTGCGCACAGGCTTGAGTTCTTTGCCATGAAATGGGCTATCTGTGACAAGTTCCACCACTGGCTACGGGGACAGCAGTTCACGGTATGAACGGATAATAATCCCTTGACATATATTCTGACCAAAGCAAAGCTTGATGCTTCTGAACAGAGATGGGTCGCCAAGCTGGCACCGTACGAGTTTGACATTAAATACATCCCTGGAAAAATGAATGTGGTTGCAGATGCTTTGAGCAGAGAGCCCTTCGTACGACCCAGTGCACTCCATCGCCTGACAAGGGTCCCGTACGAGACCTTACTAGCTGAAGCCGACGCTGTGCGCACAGACAGAGTGCAAGATGTGTTTCGCTGGTCCAGCCACCCCTTTGACAAAGCCTCTGACTCCAACGAAGTGGTCATTAGCTGTCAGGCTACTGTTGACCCCCCATCTGGTGCTTTATCAAGACATGAAGTTGCAGCTGTTCTTCATTCACATAGGTGCTGGGTGGGTGAAGTGGGCTCACATGCACTGCTGTTGCCACAGCTCCCACAGGCTGTTATGCCATCAGAGCAGACCGATGTCGATGTTCTGCCACACGACCTACTGATGAGTAAGCAGCGTGATGACAATGTGATCAGCAAAGTCATCTTCTTTGTTGAGAGGGGGAGAAGACCATCCCGGAAAGAGCGTGCCCATGAGAGTGTTGAGGTTTTGGGTCTTCTCAGAAGTTGGGACAAGTTGACCATGAAGATGGGTGTACTGTATAATGTTTCGAAGAATGTGGTTACAAAGAGGAAAATGTATCTGTATGTGGTTCCAGCCTCCATGAAAGCAATGGTGTTGAAGGGTGTCCATGATGAAGCTGGCCACCAGGGCCAACAGAGAACAGTCTACCTGACAAGACAGAGGTTCTTCTGGCATGGCCTGGAGAGGGAGGTAAAAGCCTATGTGAAGTGCTGCAGGAGATGCGTGGTGAGCAAGACTCCTGATCCGGAAGCAAGAGCTCCTCTTGAGAGCATAATAACAACTGAGCCTCTTGAACTAGTGTGCATAGACTTCTGGTCTGCAGAAGATTCTTCAAACAAATCCTTGGATGTGCTCGTTGTTACTGACCACTTTACCAAATTAGCTCATGCCTTGTGTCCGAACCAGTCTGCTAAGTCAGTAGCTCATCAGTTGTGGAACAACTATTTCTGTGTCTACGGGATGCCTCGCCGTATACACTCAGACCAGGGAGCCAACTTTGAGAGCGCTTTAATAGCCAAACTGTTGAGTGTTGCAGGCGTTCAGAAGTCTCACACCACGCCGTACCATCCGATGGGGAACGGGTCCTGCGAAAGGATGAATAGGACTTTGGGAAACATGATCCGGGCCCTGCCAACGAGAGCAAAGCACAGATGGCCTCAGGCGCTGAAGTCCCTGACGTTTGCATACAATTGTACAATCCACTAGACCACAGGCTATGCCCCTTTACTGCTAATGTTTGGGAGGACGCCAAGACTGCCTGTTGACATAGTCTTTGGCTCGGTCATAGAGAACCCAGAAGTTGTCGACTATGACCAGTTTGTTCAGTCTTTGAGGAGAGATCTGAAAGAAGCCATGAATGCAGCACAGGCATCTGCAGCAAAGCAGTTGAAGAGGCATGCTGACCTTCATGACAGAAGAGTCAGAGGAGCACCAGTGGAGATTGGGGATCGAGTATTGCTGGCTAACAACGGGGAGCGGGGAAAGCGGAAGCTCGCTGACCGTTGGGAGGATACTGTCTACCTTGTCACTGGATTGAATGCTGACAGTCACACCTTTAAGATTCAGAACAGCTCCACTGGACGGGAGAAGACGGTACATCGCAACCTGATAATGCCAGTCAACTTTCTTCCTCTTCCCCATGCTGCTGTTGAGGAGGGAACAGACATGTCTGGATTAACAGAGTCTGAGGACATGAATGACAGCCTAGTGGTCTCAGCTGCCATGGACACTGCAGTGGATGATGGTGCTGAGTACAGAACCAGAGTGTGGGTGTCAGAGTTGTCTTCTGAAGGAACAGGTGACACAAGCCTGGAGGGTGATGTGCGATCCTTGGATGCTCAGGATATTCCACCTTTGGTTTCCGTGGATGATATACTGCAACTGGAAGGTCTGCCTCGATCAGAGAGTCTTCAAGAATCTGACCGAGACTATAACAGTGTAGTGAGTGAGCTAATTGACCAGTCTGCTTACGATATCCGTACTGACCTACCAAACGCGGACCATTCCTTACCTGATCAGTTACGTACTGACTGTGTTGACGGACACACTATTGCAACAGTACACAACACTGTTACCCCTTATGCAGTTTAAGGTAGTCGGGGTCATATTAGGTCAAGGGCAGGAAGGCTTTTTAAACCAGTGTCAAGACTGATTGAGATTATGAATCAGCAGAAAGTTAGCTCTTGAAGGTAAAATATGTGAATAGAGGGTCAATGGTATTGACATCTTTTATTTGTTTTGCTTTTACATCATTGTGACCATAATTAGAAGTTGCAGGATGGTAATGTGACATATGATAAAGTCTCTTATGGTGGTTTATTTTATTACTTGGATGTTTTAAAGTCACCGAGTGTACTTAACATGTGACAGGGCATGTCTATGAGGGCTAAGGGGATTGATCAACCGCTTTTCACTCTAATTCTCAAGGAGAATAGTCTAAGGACTGGAATATTTAGTGACTGATTTAAAGCAGGGTCTGCATCCTCGATATACACAGCGTTACCTTTTAGTTTTCTCTATTAGGTAGTACATTTTTTTTCCCTCTGGATTATTCTGTACATATGTTGAGTGTCTCTGTATCTGGTATGTTTGCACAGTGCCGTTTTGTATTTTGTTATTTTTCTTGGCAAGTGGAATTCAGTAGGGGCGAGTGTAACAGGGTTATATTGGTGATTCCCCTTGCCACTTTATTGTTAAGCCAATGGGTTTTTGGTTTGAGTTTGTCTTGCCTTCACCTACTCAACATGGCATCTTATTGGCTGGTTTGCGTAGCTTGCTTACGAGGGGGGATGTTCCAGTTAGAATCGTCCCAGTGAACAAGCACCAAACCAGCGGTAAGTTGTTGGTTGCAAAGCACCGTACGTCAAAAGTGATTTTATGCTCTCAAGTGATGATTTAAATGCACAATTTATATTAAATAGTTCGTAAATGTTATTCAAACATCACACATAAGATGCAGCGGTTTTTGGAGAATATTTGTTGTGCATTTTGTTGTAGAGAATTCCCGCCAGTATTAGCTAGCAACTTACTGTGTCTGGTGGGGGGGTTTCATATTTTGTACAGTGCGTGAGTGCAGAGTTGGATGGTGAGACGGGCATTGCATGATGTGCAATTTTGTGTCGTTCTTATCAGGTACATTGTTAAAGATATTATATTGTATATTGTAATTGTATTATTTTGGTAACTGTCCCAGTGAACAAGCACCAAACCAGCGTGCGTGAGTGCAGAGTTGGATGGTGAGACGGGCATTGCATGACGTGCAATTTTGTGTCGTTCTTATCAGAATAAAGCTACATGATTGGTGCTACATATTGGAGTTCCGTGTCGATGACTGATGTACACAACGCCAGAAGAGTACTGTTACACCAGAGTAAGAGTAGGATCAGTTTTACCTTTTGGAAGATAATGAGATTAGATGGAGAGGGGGGACCTGATCTTAGATCAGCAGTCCCTTCCATTTAGAGGCCCTGGAAATAAAAGAGGGCCCAGAGGCAGTGGCGTCATGCCTATATCTGTTCTCTGTTCTAGGAAGTCAGTGAAGTCATGCAGTAATCTGAGTAGACCTGACGAAATAGGCAGCCTCTCCCTTCTCTCTCTCTCTCTCTCTCTCTCTCTCTCTCTCTCTCTCTCTCTCTCTCTCTCTCTCTCTCTCTCTCTCTCACTCTCTCACTCTCTGTCTCTCTCTCCCAATTCAATTAAATTCAGTTATATTTAAGGGCTTTATTGGCATTGGAAACACATGTTAACATTGCCAAAGCAAGTGAAATATATCATGAACAAAAGTGAAAAATACTATATGAAATTAACAGTGACAATTACACTCACATAAGATTTAAAATGTCAAATTATGTCTATAAGCAGTGTTTGAAATTATGTGCAAATAGTTCAAGTGCAAAAGGGAAAATAAACATAAATATAGGTTACATTTACAATGTTGTTTGTTCTTCACTGGTTGCCCTTTTCTTGTGGCAACAGATCACACATCTTGCTGCTGTGATGGCACACTCTGGTATTTCACCCAGTAGATATGCGAGTTGATCAAAATTTGATTTGTTTTTCAAATTCTTTGTGGGTCTGTGTAATCTGAGGGAAATATGTGTCTTTAATATGGTCATTCATTTGGCAGGAGGTTAGGAAGTGCAGCTCAGTTTCCACCTTAATTTCTGGGCATTGTGCACATAGCCTGTCTTATCTTGAGAGCCAGGTCTGCCTTCTGTACATATTCAAATATTACCTTAAGTTTGGGTCAGTCTCAGTGGTCAGGTATTCTGTCACTGTGTACTCCCTGTTTAGGGCCAAATAGGATTCTAGTTCTCTAGTTTTTTAATAAATTCTTTCCAATGTGTCAAGTAATAACATTTTTGTTTTCTCATGATTTGCTTGGGTCTAAATGTGTCTTTGTTCTGTGTCACACACACACAGTCTGTCTCGCCCCCCCTTCTCTCTTGCTCTCATTCATTCAGAGGTGTGTGTAGTGTGTTTCCCTTATGTCTCTGCTCACTTCAGTGCCTTTGTATTTTATTCAAACCATAGATTTATTAGTGATTGGTAACGCAGCAGAACCATGTGTGTAACGATCGTCGTCTTTGGGAGAAAGAGAGGAGGACCATAATGCAGCGTGATGATTATCCATTTTTAATGGGATACTTAAATAACGAACAAAAACAAGGAACCGACAACAAAGACGAAACAGTCCCGTAACGTAAATACCAACACAGGAACACTGGAAACAGGAACCATCATCCACACCCCACAGTACAAAACAGGCTACCTAAATATGGTTCCCAATCAGAGACAACGACTAACACTTGCCTCTGATTGAGAACCATATCAGGCCAAACACATAGAAACAGACAAACTAGACATACAACATAGAATGCCCACTCATATCACACCCTGACCAAACCAAAACATAGAAACAAACAACGCAAACTATGGTCAGAGTGTGACAATGTGTATGATTCTGTTTTTTTTTAGGGTTGCTTTGTGAGATTCACTTCCACTGTGACTAGGATTCTTGTTTGGACTAAAAAGTCTGGATGCATTGGTTTCCCCACTCATTCTCTATTGTCTGAAATAGTTTGGGGGGGGGGGGGGGGTGTTTGGGTTTGGTTGGCCAGTATCAGACCCGAGAGGATGATAGAAAACTCAACAGATCACAAAACTGTCAAAGGGTCTCAAAACTCAGAATCTCTCTCTCTCCCCTCTCTCATTCTAGCTCTCCTCCCTCTCTGCCTCCCTCTCTCAAATCAGTTCAATTCAAGGGGCTTTATTGGAATGGGAGATATATGTTCACATTGCCAAAGCAAGTGGAATGGATGAACAAAAGTGAAATAAACAAACAGTAAATATCTCTCCCCCCCTCTCTTCTTCTCTCTGTCTGTAGTGCATCGTGAGATTAAGCAGTAAAACATAGGGTTAGGGTTGTAAGAGGGTCGAAGAGTACCATGAATGTAATAAGACACCTTGGGTGCTGGCTTAAGGCCGGTAGCAACCACTACAGAATGTCCGATCAAAACAAGGATGAGGTGGATGTCGAACGGAAGAAGATGTCCACATTCACACACACACACACACATCACACACACATCTGACCTCTCATGGTTCAGATAACTGAGGATCATGTCCAATGAGAACTGACATGAACTATGTGGTGGTTTGGATGCACGCACAATTAAACATCAGACAAACAGGGATTCAGTCCACAGAAGGATAAGTTCAGCAGGAGGGAAACCTGTGGAAATGCTCATTAGGATGGGGAAAGCACGTTTCTGACCACACAGCGTTCTGGGGTCATTTATTATTTGTAATGTAACCTTTATTTAACGAGGCAGGTCAGTTAAGGACAAATTGTTACTTCCAATGACTGTCCTACCCCGGCCAAACCCTGACGACGCTGGGACAACTGTGTCTGGACGTGTGCGTGTGCGAACGTGAACCCGTGTCTGACTATGTGTGTGTGTGTATCATGCAGGGGCCATGTTTTTTTGGAGTGACCTTTGCCCTCTCTTCAACTTAACTCAAGTCTATTCCTGGTTCACTAACAATTTAGTCTGGATAATATTTTGTACTACCACACATGGACACATTACAACCTTATGACAGGTGGTAATGGGTCTAACTTCATATTGGCTTTCAGGGCAATATGTTAACATTTTTTGACAAGCTAAAAAAGCATGGTGGACATACAAAGTAGCCTCATATAGTAGCCGTGCTGGGTCAGACACAGTGTTTGCATCGCAAACAGCGCCCTGTTCCCTTTTGTGCACTTCAGGGCTCTGGTCAAAAGTAGTGCACTATATCGGGTATAGGGTGCCATTTGGGACAAAGCCCTGTCCCGTCCAAACTGAATTACTTGAGTAGTGCTCAATCAATCAGTTAATCAAATTGTTTCTATATAGCCCTATGAACAAGATGTCTAAATGAAGCTGCTACTACCGTGAACAAGTGGCTTTTGCTAAATAGATTTGATCTTAATGAGATGAGACTAGCCTGTAACCTCCTATAACCACCCAGAAGTCTTACGGGTTTACATTCTGTTTTGCAACACGGATTACATCTGGCTATGGGTGGAAGATGTGGGCTTGGTGCGCTCACCGTTTTGTCGGACCAATCAGCGTCCTTTGATGAACTATGGGGGTGGTTTAGTTGATGGCGAAACGCGAAGCGCCACTGTTGACAGGCACCATTGGGCTTCAGTTCAGTTGGCATTTCTTGGCTGAAGCCAAGGCAGTAAGTAGATAGCTGTGTTAGCTATAATGCTTTTGCAGCCAGGTCATCAGGATGCAAGTCAGTATTCAACGTCCATCCATGTCCAAGGACGTCGGGAGATGATGTGGAAACCGGCCAATAGGGGCAACCGTGAGCGTAGTTAACTTAAATGAGGTTCTGGTTTTGCTAGGGCGTTTTGCTAAGCATCTGCCTCTGATTCCAAAGGTTGCAAGTTCGAATCCAGCGATAGAAAGTCGTTTTTGAGATTTGTTTTCAAGCCTACCCCAAACCTCAACCCTTACCTTAACCATGCTGAGTTAATGCCTAACTTTAAGATTTTGGGGATAACGCCTCAACTTAAACCCTAACCTTAAAAACTCTAAGCTAATGCCTAAACTTAACCTTAAACACTACAATAATATACTTCGAAAGTTGATGTTTGAGAAAGTTGGACGAACGTCTAATTCTGACGTGAGACTGTGAGACCTAGTTGGTTTATGTCTTGGTACTCGATGTGCCTTTCTCTGCAAAGACGACAAGTGCTGGTTTTACTTCTGCAAAATGCGGCGCTGTGGCATCTGTTTTCTGACTGGTTGAATATGATCAAATTACTTTTAAAATGGGTTTTTCTGCAACACCACTCGGGCAAAACGGCTTCAATTGTATCTCTTCCAGAATGATAGTGCAGCGGTAATCAGTCTGATAATTAGGAGCCTAATTTACTTGTATTAAAGGATAAATATGCTGACAATAACCAAGCCTAGAGCCTAGGGTTTGGAATTAGCCCTTAACATTGTTAATCCAACACACAAACTGCTAATGTTCTGGGTTGATTATAAAGGTAATTTGAACAGATGGACCTACCTTCTACTGTGAGACAGACTATTTTGAGTCGGTGGTCTGGCTCACGGCATCTGGACTCACTCACTGAGACACACACACACGCACACACACACATGCACACACACACACAGAAGGAAAATGGGGAGAGGGAGAGCTGGAGGGAAAGAGAGTGAATGAAAGACAGAAGGGGAGAGAGAATTAGAGAGAGAGAGAGAGAGAGAATATAGCCCACACAACCTTTTTAATGAACTGCCATACTCACAGCAGACATATTAGTGGGATGTCTCCACATTAAAGTTGCGTTCGCATGGCAGAGGAGGTTTGGGTGACAACCCCTCAACAGCGTGTGTGTGTGTGTGTGTATAAGGGGAGGTGGAAGTGTAAAGTACCTGCCATGTGGTGACATTTGTGTGTGCTTGTACGTGCGTGTGTGTGGGCATTTGTGCAGAATAAAGCCATCATAAATGTACTTATAGGTCGCAGGGGCGCAGTTTCCTTTGGTAAAATAAACGTAACCTAACCGCGTGTTGTCGTTTCGAGTCAGTTCCACTATATTTCCTCAACCTGTCTCTTTAAGTCTGCACATTCCCATATAGTGCACCACTTTTGACCAGATCTCAATGAGCCTTGAGCAGAACTAGTGCATGGGGTGCCATTTGAGATGCAATTCATATTTCTATGTCAGAGTTTGTAGTTTATCTTGATATTCTGTGGTAGTAATCATGTGGATTCTGCTTTGCAACACATACACACAGAGAGAGAGAGCGGGAGAGAGAGAGAGAGATGCACATGCCATTATATTCTCTCATCCTGACCTATATATTGTGATCTAACATATCCGACATCTGTCTAAATCTTTCTGTCTCTCCATAACAATTGTAAATATGTTATTTGAATAAATAGTACTTTCTCTATCATAGTAATTGGAATCAATTCCAATAATTGATATTAGGCATAATCATCAGGATCATTTTAATAATGCCATAGGCTAGTCAACATCCCTATATCGACATGTTATAAAAGGTGCATGCTATCTGCTTCTTTCAGTGTGAATACATCGATGTGGGAATGGATCAAATATGAACCATTCCTCAGAAATAATGATCAACGAACGCATGAATAAATGAACGAGTCGCTAGAAGCGAAGCAATAATTGCAAGGAGAGCTCGCAGCCAGGCTTCAAAGAACACCCGGGAAAATAAAGGAGTGCCGCCGCGTGCCGTCCACTGTTTTTCCCTCTTTCGGGCGCTGAGAGGCAGCATTAGGCTACCATTTACCCGTCACCACCCACGACAGGCTCACTGTAATAACACAACGTTAACATGGGAAGGTTTGGAGTTGCCTCTGAATGTCACATACCAACAATGTGATGCGTACACATACAGCCATGTACGTGTAGACTCTGACACGCGAGCATTGTGGCTAGAAGGATAAATAGAAGTTTGTCTACGGGAGCTATAAACCGGCAATATGGAGAGGAGGAAAGCCACGGGAGAATACCACGGCATCCCTGTATCCAAAATGTAGACTACATTTTATGGGACGGGCGGCACGTTTACTTCGCTAATTGGAAAAGTTACAAAATATACAATGATTATCAATGGGTCTTATCTGAACAGGTCGTCGCTGGACCCGTACGAGGAAGTGCTGAATCGCCCTCCGTGGGTTACTACAACTTTGGGGTGCTTTCTCATATTCACTATAGTGGTTGATATTTTGGGCAACCTTTTGGTGATATTCTCTGTCTACCGGAATAAGAAGCTAAGGAATGCAGGTGAGTAATATTGTGCATGAGGTCGGAGGAGCCAAAGTATTGTATTGTGTTTATAAACAAGTTTCAAAGTGTTGTAATTGACATAACATTGTTGTTTTGATACATTTGAGTCCGAAATATGACAACAATATACCTGCGTTTGGGTAAAGCTGTGTACACTTCGCGCGCAATTGTCGAAATGAACAAGAAAAGTAGGCTAATTTGGGATTCAGAAATTGTGATAGGCGTACTACATACATCGATGAAAATCAATAAAGCGCATTGGTCTAACCCAATTAATTTAGCTTGGGTTTAAAGCTACGGTGAAAGTAATGACCCGGTGCCATTTGGAGGTAGCTACCCGAGCGTTATAGAGGATTCCATGTCAACGTTGGTAGCCTGATTTTATACCTTATGATGCTATACCCCAAACAATGTATGTTATATACCGGTAGGTTTTATATAGGCTAAATCGGCATGTCAGGAAAGTTAGATTATCGCCCTCGTATTATAACCGTCTATGGACGCGCAAGTTGCTCTGACCAGACCGAATAACCATGTCTAACTAAACACTTCTCTGTTTAATCTCCGAGCTCGCAAAAATGAAATAATAAATAGAGAGTGTCAACGAATGAGGCTCTTTCAAGAATGAAAAATAGACTCGCGGGGATTGATTGACACGCGCTGCCCGAAGCCACTCAAGAGAGACTACAGGATGGACAGCAGTGTATTTTAGGAAACATTTGCGCCACAGCCTCGGCATGTTTAGCTGGGGATTGCGTTTCACATCCTATCAATAGCATGTAACTAAACTTGGAAGTTGAATGAGAAAGTCTTGTACTATCCGTTTTATTTTTTCAATGGAACATTTGGATTAGGCGACGGAACATGCGTCACGTACGCACGTCGGTTTTATGAATTGGGATCGGAGTGGGGCTGCTGTGTCTCGACCAGCCCATTAACACCAGATATTATATAATGTAGCATAATGTTGTTTATGGGATAATGTTGTATGTTGTGTAGTGTGGATATCTTAAATTCGTTATGGTGTTGTACTGTGGCGTGATTATTAAACGTTTTGTTTGGGTGATTATATTCCAGTGATTATATTCCGAAGTACTGTACTGCTGTAACCCTGTGATAAGAACCTATGGCATTATTGTGTGAGAAAACGCAATAATATAAACACCATAAAAACGAAGTACATCGTGATTTGATAAGATACAGATAAAATGTGCGCCAGATAGAAGTTAGGCTGTTGAGAAAATATACATTTTGTCCTACATTATTATAGACTGGTGTGTTCTCCAAATACCAAGTGGACATGCTTTGCGCTCCGGTGCCGCTCTGGCCATTCAATGACAGATTGGAATTCTAGACGAGCCCACATTGTAGATAGATTTGAGTGCTTTATCGTTTACTGGAATGCGTATCTAGCTAAATCACTATTTTTGTACCCCCCAAATTAGTTGTATTTTCTTTGATGTTTCATGTTATTAGTTGCGTTTGTTTGTCATAGCCTAGAAATAATGTCAAACGCAGAGGATTTGTTTTGTGAATTAAGCCAAATGGATTTGTGCCAGTCAAATTAAGGCCCTCCCCCTAATGTGATGAATATGGTTATTATAAAGACTTCCTGTAATTCCTCGTCCCACTCCCCTCTCTATCTTTATTTATCCTTGTAATCACTTCCAGTTGACAAACATACACCAAATTGCACAATCGCTGTGTCCTGGATATGAGCTTTTAATAGTTTATACAGTAAATAGAATCAAAGATACCTTCAGGTGCAGAGAAAATATATATATATATATATTTTTTGAATGTGATATTACAAGTTTGATGACATTTTATGCTGCCCAGTCTGTGACAAAAACAGATACTTATTGAGGGAGCACATCATTGATCTTTGAGGAGGGGAGGTCCGATTCATTTAAATGTAAGTGCACAGAGTTCAATTGATTTATCAAGTGCAGTCTCTCTGTTCATCTCAACAGTCTGACGCGGTTCCTTCTCCTTCGTCTGAATCAATAATGGCTGCATCTCAACAGTCTAAAGTGACGCCAACTCCTTGTCTCATGTCCTTCATTTGCACTGGTTTGAAAGTCCTAATATTAAACTGCTTCACCTGTCCAGTCCAGCCCTGCCCATTCACATCAGTGCAGATGAAGGAAAGGGGACAAGTCGAGGAAGCAACTTTAGGCTATTGATATGAAGCCGTTTTTTCCTCAGTTCAGAGTAGCTGAAGTAGCACTGCTTAAAACTAACAATATGTTAAGTATCTAAGATGTGCCAAATCAATTATCTCCAGTTTAGGTCTCCAGCTAGGCATTTAGTTTGCTAACTTGCTGGCTAAGTGGCTAACTTGCTAGATCAAGCGTCTTGGTTACAGCCGAGACAATTAATCCTGTCCTCGATTAAGATCCCCGCTGCCTTGCTTTTATATTCATTTAATTAAATTTTTATGCTTGGAAAGAAATAGCGGCCCTTGTCTGCACTGCTGGCAATACTGTATACCCCGGTATGGTACAGGAACGGTATGTAGGTATGAAATACCGCCCAACCATAGTTAGAATATTTGCTCTCTATGAAACCATTTACAGTACATTGACATTAATATCCATTCAGTCTTTTGTCAACTTTCTACACAACAATAATTGGCTTTGTATGATGTCATCAATAATGGACAATTTGTAAGTCGCTCTGGATAAGAGCGTCTGCTAAATGACTTAAATGTAAATGTAAATGTAACAATAATTGGCTTTGTATGATGTCATCAATAATGGACGTATGTCACAGGCTTTTTTCACGTGAGTCACGTGAAAAAAATGATGTATCTCTCTTAACACTGTTTCCACAACAGCATTTGGCGAGTACTAACATCCCTTAAGCAGGCCAGCCACCCGGTTTCCCTGTATCCTTAGGTTCATGCCTTTCAGGAGCGTTTGCAATTTCTCAGCCCAGTTCCCAAAGATGGTGCCTGTCCTTCTATTCTAGCCAAAGAAAAGGAGAAACCCTGCATTGGCAAATCGTATACCTCATGGCGGCCATATTGATTGACACAGAAACTTTTCTTTTGTACTTTCTAGGTCTATCTGCCCATGTGGCCTGCCCCTCTGCCAGCGAACAGAATGGCTGTGCCGCAGGAGAGTGTGTGTGTGTGTGTGACTGCACATTGAACTATGATCTGAAGCACTCTCTCTCTCAACCCAGCGATGTTGCATTGTTTTCCATCCTTTCAGAAGCAGAATGTTGTTTGTGTGCCAAAGTTATGCATAGACGCTACATGCACGCACACACTTGTGTGTATGTTTGTAGTACACCAGGCACAACAACAGTGTTTACTTGTCATGTTGTGTGTGGTTGAGGGCAAGTCATTCAATTCAATTCATCATTCAGGTTGTAACAGACAGTACATCTTGGCAACAGAGAACTTGAAGACATACATGTAAAGTGCATTCAGGAATATTTTCAGATCCCTTGACTTTTTCAACATTTTGTTACATTACAGCCTAATTCTAACATGGATGAAAACAAACATGTCCTCATTAATCTACACACAATTACCCATAATGACAAAGTGAAAATAGGTTTTTATAATTTTTTTGCAAATGTTTTAATAAATACAAAACAGAAAAACCTTATTTAGATAAGTATTCAGATACTTTACTATTAAACTCGAAATTGAGCTCAGGTAGATACATCCTGTTGTGGTTGATCTTCCTTAAAATGTGTTTACAACTTGATTGGAGTACACCTGTGGTAAATTCAATTGATTGGACATGGTTTGGAAAGGCACACACCTGTCTATATAAAGGTCACATTTGACCTTGCATGTCAGAGCAAAATCCAAGTCAGGAGTTTGAAGGAATTGTCCGTAGAGCTCCGAGACAGGATTGTGTTGAGGCACAATATCTGGGGAAGGGTACCAAAACATTTTTGCAGGTCCCCATTCTTAAATGGAAGGTTTGGAACCACCAAGACTCTTCCTAGAGCTTGCCACCCGGCCAAACTGAGCAATCGGGGGAGAAGGTTCTTGGTCAGGTAGGTGACCAAGAACCCGATGGTCACTCTGACAGAGCTCCAGACCTTCTCTGTGGAGATGGGGGGACCTTCCAGAAGGATAACCATCTCTGCAGCACTCCACCAAACAGGCCTTTATGGTAGAGTGGCCAGACGGAAGCCAGTCCTCAGTAAAAGGCACATGACAGCCAGATCGGAGTTTGCCAAAAGGCCCTTAAAGAGACTCAGACCATGAGAAACAAGATTCTCTGGTCTGATGAAACCAAGATTGAACTCTTTAGCCTGAATGCCAAGCTGGAGGAAACTTGGCACCATCCCTACGGTGAAGCATGGTAGTGGCAGCATCATGCTTTGGGGATGTTTTTCAGTGGCAGGGACTGGGAAACTAGTCAGGATCAAGGGAAAGATGAACGGAGCAAAGTACAGGGAGATCCTTGATGGAAAACCTGCTCCAGAGCACTCAGGACCTCAGACTGGTGTGAATGTTCACCTTCCAACAGGACAACGACACTGAGCACGCAGCCAAGACAACGCAGGAGTGGCTTCGGGAGAAGTCTCTGAAAATCCTTGAGTGGCCCAGTTAGAGCTCATACTTGTACCCAATACAACATCTCTGGAGAGATCTGAAAATAAATGTGAAGTGCCGCTCCCCATTTAAACATTTTTTAAAGTAAATATATGTTAATAGAAAATGACTCAAGTAAAAGTGAAAGTCGCCCAGTAAAATGCTACTTGAGTAAAAGTATTTGGTTTTAATTATACTATAAGCATCAAAAGTAAACTTCACTTCAAATTCCTTATATTATGCAAACCAGATGGTACCATTTTTTTGCTTTTGAAAAAATTTACAATAAGCAAGGGGCACACTCCAAAACTCAAATGTAATTTACAATGAACACTTTTGTGTTTAGTGAGTCCGCCAGATTAGAGGCAGTAGAGATGACCAGGGATGTTCTCTTGATAATGTGCGAATTGGACCCTTTTCCTCCTTAGCATTCAAAATGTAACGAGTACTCTTGGGTGTCACGGAAAATGTATGGAGTAAAGAGTACATTATAGTGAAGTAAAAGTTGTCAAAAATATAAATAGTAAAAGACAGATACCCCCAAAAACGACGTAAGTAGTACTTTAAAGTCTTTTAACTTAAGTAATTTACACCACTGGTATTTTTACCTGTTTTTCAAAATCTGATTTTACTGCTTGCATCAGTTACCTGATGTGGAATAGAGTTCAATGTAGTCATGTCTCTATGTAGTACTGTGCACCTGTTCTGGACTTGGGGATTGTGAAGAGACCTCTGGTGGCATGTCTTATGGGGTATGCATCATGGCTTTCCTGGCTGTAAATACATTAGACCTCACTCCCAGATGCCTTAGTTACCTCACAAGTGCAACAATCATAACCACATAACTGCATATAAAGTTACTTTGAAATGATTTGTGCATGCAAAAAAAATAGTATAATATCCTCTGATTGTGTTTTTCTGTCTCTGATGTGGAATGGAAAATTTTCTGTGTTTACCCTCATGAGAACACTTCCTTCACTATGACCTGCCAGAGCTTGAGAGGATCTGCAGAGAAGAATGAGAGAAACTCCCCAAATACAGGTGTGCCAAGCTTGTAGCATCATACCCAAGAAGACTCAAGGCTGAAATCTCAGCCAAAGGTGCTTCAAAAAAGTACTGAGTAAATGGTCTGATTACTTATGTAAATGTGATATTTCCATTTTGTTTCAAGAAATTTGGTAATATTTCTAAAAAACAATTTTGCTTTGTCATGATGGGGTATTACAGTACCAGTCAAAAGTTTGGGCACACCTACTCATTCCAATTTTTTAAATTTATTTTTACTATTTTCTACATTGTAGAATAATAGTGAAGACATCAAAACTATGGAATAACACATATGGAATCATGTAGTAACCCAAAAAGTGTTAAACAAATCAAAATGTATTTTATTGAGCTTCTTCAAAGTATCCACCCTTTGCCTTTAATGACAGCTTTGCACACTTTTTAACCCCTTTTTCCTCCCCAATTCCAATTGGTAGTAGTTACAGTCTTGTCTCATCGCTGCAACTCCCACACGGACTCGGGAGAGGCGTAGGTCGAGAGCCATGCGTCCTCCGAAACACAACCTAGCTGCACTGCTTCTTGACACAATGCACATCCAACCCGGAAGTCAGCCACACCAATGTGTTGGAGGAAACACTGTACACCTGGTGACCTGGTCAGCGTGCACTGCGCCCGGCCCGACACACGAGTCGCTAGTTTACGATGAGACAAGGATATCCTTGCCAGCCAAACCCTCCCTAACCCGGACGGTGCTGGGCCAATTGTGCGCCGCCCCATGGGCCTCACGGTTGCGGCCGGCTGCGACAGAGCCTGGGCCCGAACCAAGAATCTTTGGTGGCACAGCTAGCACTGTGATGCAGTGCCTTAGACCACTGCGCCACCCGAGAGGCCAGCTTTGCACACCCTTGGCATTCTTTCAACCGGGTAGCCATTTACAGGCAACATTCACACTGAGCTAAAGGGTAGAGCTGCCGCTTTCAAGGTGTGGGACTCTAACCCGGAAGCTTAAAAGAAAACCAGCAATGCACTACGATGAACCATCACACAGGCAAAGCGTCAATACAGGGATAAGATTGAATCGTACTACATCGGCTCCGACGCTCGTCATATGTGGCAGGGCTTGCAAACTATTACAGACTACAAAGGCGAGACAGACTACAGCCGCGAGCTGTCCAGTGACACGAGTCTACCAGACGAGCTAAATCACTTCTATACTCGCTCCGAAGCAAGCAACACTGAGGCATGAATGAGAGCATCAGCTGTTCCGGATGACTGTGTGATCACGCTCTCCGTAGCCGACATGAGTAAGACCTTTAAACAGGTCAACATACACAAGGCTGTGGGGCCAGACGGATTACCGGGACATGTGCTCCTAGCGTGTGTGGACCAACTGGCACTGACATTTTCAACATGTCCCTGATTGAGCCTGTAATAGCAACATGTTTCAAGCAGACCACCATAGTCGCTGTGCCCAAGAACACGAAGGCAACCTGCCTAAATGACTACAGACCCGTAGGACTCATGTCCGTAGCCATGAAATTGCTTTCCAATTTGCATACCGCCCAAACAGATCCACAGATGATGCAATCTCTATTGCACACCACACTGCCCTTTCCCACCTCGACAAAAGGAACACCTACCTGAGAATGCTATTCATTGACTACAGCTCAGCATTCAACACCATAGTACCCTCAAAGCTTATCATTAAGCTAAGGATTCTGGGACTAAACACCTCCCTCTACAACTGGATCCTGAACTTCCTGACGGGCCACCCCCAGGTGGTGAGGGTAGGTAGCAACACATTTGCCACGCTGATCCTCAACACGGGGCCCCTCAGGGGTGCGTACTCAGTCCCCTCCTGTACTCCCTGTTCACCCACGACTGCATGGCCAGGCACGACTCCAACACCATCATTAAGTTTGCTGATGACACAACAGTGGTAGGCCTGATCACCGACAACAACAAGACAGCCTATCGGGAGGTCAGAGACCTGGCTGGGTGGTGCCAGAATAACAACCTATCCTTCAACGTAGCCAAGACTAAGGAGATGATTGTGGACAACAGGAAAAGGAGGACCGAGCACGCCCCCATTCTCATCGACTGGGCTGTAGTGGAGCAGGTTGAGAGCTTTAAGTTCCTCTGTGTCCACATCACCGAACTACAATGGTCCAAACACACCAAGACAGTTGTGAAGAGGGCACGACAATGCCTATTCCCCCTCAGGAAACTAAAATTATTTGGCATGGGTCCTCAGATCCTCAAAAGGTTCTACAGCTGCAACATCGAGAGCATCACTGCCTGGTATGGCAATCGCTCGTTCTCCGACCGCAAGGCACTACAAAGGGTAGTGCATACGGCCCAGTACATCACTGGGGCTAAGCTGCCTGCCATTCAGGACCTCTACACCAGGCAATGTCAGAGGATTGCCCTAAAAATTGTCAAAGACCCCAGCCACCCCAGTCATAGACTGTTCTCTCTACTACCACATGGCAAGCGGTACTGGAGTGCCAAGTCTAGGACAAAAATACTTCTCAAAAGTGTTTAACTCCAAGCCATAAGACTCCTGGACAGGTAGTCAAATGGCTACCTGGACTTGGGCTGGCTACCCAGTTGAAATGGCTACCCCCCAACCCTTCTTTTACACTGCTGCTACTCTCTGTTTATCACATATGCATAGTCACTTTAACTATACATTCATGTACATACTACCTCAATTGGCCCGACCAACCAGTGCCCCAGCACATTGGCTAAAACGGGCTCCCTGCATTGTGTTCCGCCACCCACCACCTGCCAACCCCTCTTTTATGCTACTCTCTATTTATCATATATGCATAGTCACTTTAACCATACCTACATGTAGCTACTACCTCAATCCAGCCCGACTATGCAGCCTCACTACTGTTATAGCCTCGTTACTGTATATAGCCTCACTACTGTTATAGCCTCGTTACTGTATATAGCCTCACTACTGTTATAGCCTCGTTACTGTATATAGCCTCACTACTGTTATAGCCTCGTTACTGTATATAGCCTCACTACTGTTATAGCCTCGTTACTGTATATAGCCTCACTACTGTTATAGCCTCGTTACTGTATATAGCCTCGCTACTGTTATAGCCTCGTTACTGTATATAGCCTCGCTACTGTTATAGCCTCGTTACTGTATATAGCCTCACTACTGTTATAGCCTCGTTACTGTATATAGCCTCACTACTGTTATAGCCTCGTTACTGTATATAGCCTCGCTACTGTTATAGCCTCGTTACTGTATATAGCCTCGCTACTGTTATAGCCTCGTTACTGTATATAGCCTCGCTACTGTTATAGCCTCGTTACTGTATATAGCCTCGCTACTGTTATTCTTCACTGTCTTTTTTACTGTTGTTTTTATTTCTTTACTTACCTATTGTTCACCTAATACCTTTTTTGCACTCTTGGTTAGAGCCTGTAAGTAAGCTGTTGTATTCGGTGCACGTGACCAATAAACTTCGATTTGATTTGTCCAAACTTTTGACTGGTACTGTATGTGTAGATTGACGAGGAAGAAAAAAAACATTTCCTCCATTTTAGAATACGGCTGCAACGTAACCAAATGTGGAAAAAGTCAAAGGGTCTGAATGCTTTCCAAATGCACTGTATGTCTATATCACAGAGTCCGATTATAGAGTCTGGTGTAAAAGCTATATAAGGTCTACAAGCCATTTGTGCACTATCAAATTCATGTCTTTTCATGTATGCACATTGCAAGTTTCAATGGTGTTACGGTAAACTTCAGATTCAATCTTCAAGTCCCAATGAAGTTCTTTAGCTCAAAGCATGATTAGATTTGCTACCGGATGTCCCCAAAGTTTGTTTTCATTTCATTAATGTTATTTTGGATCATCATAGAATCCAAACCCCACCGCCCCTCCAGAGTGTGTTGCTGTAGCTCCAAGCGTAGTACATGATTTCTAAGCATATAATAGGGCATTAAGTGCTTTGCGTATGTCTCCACTTACGACAAGCGTTTATGGCCCCTAAATATCCCACTGGCTTTGTTGTTAAACCTCTTTAACGTAAAATTGGCACACAGCGTAGTGGCGTCAAATTAGAGAGCTCAGTGAAAAACAAAAGACAAATCCTCATTTTGGAGGGAAATTGATATATTTTAATTGCAGTGATTCCCCCCAGGGTTCTGTTTGATTTTCATCTAGAGGGAAACCATTTTATATCCCAATTAAATCAAGATCAAACAAGATTGAGGTTTGTACTTTTGGGACTATTCCATTGTACAAGTCAGACCTAACCAACAGCAACTCTAAAGTATAAGTATATTTTGATTAGTTTAGATAGTATTTTATTGTGTGTCTTCACAGAAGTGTCTATTATATACAGAAATTGCACTGCGTTCAAAGAGATTCCACAACAAAAAGAGAAACCTAATATAGTCACAACATCAGACATACAAATTCATGAATTTATTCCTATTTGACACAGGTTTGGTATGTACTAATCATCTGGATGGTCAATGGACAGCCTAGCATGTTTGAGTGACAGGAAAATACATGGGTGTTCTGAACAAAGCTTTTTGTCCACCTCTCTGACAGTCTGCTGCTCAATGTCTATCATTGGAGTGTACCAGACAGAAGGAGAGTCCCATTTTGAACCTGTCTTTTGAAGTGCAATGTTCATTTTGCTGTTCATGTTCATTTGCAAAGTATTACTAGAATGTAGTGTGTTGTATTTACTTCACAAGGTTTGGAATGAGTACATTTTGACACCGGGTCGATTTGTTAAATCCAGTTGCATTAGTCAACTTCTATTGCGTAATCGAAACAATATCAAAGTGAGCTGTCATGCTGTTCCATAAAGACGTCAACACCACCTGTTTTCGAGAGACACCCTCAAATAGGCTTGGACACTATACCGTATATACCCTATACCGTATATACCCTATACCACGGTATTTTGAAATACCAACGGTATGATTTTCAACAGTGTAAAAAAAAGGGAGAAATAAATAAATAAATAAATCTCCAGCTCAGGGCTTCAGCTATGCATTTGGTTGCTAGATAAGTGGCTAGCTTGCAAGATCCCGTTTCTTGGTTACAGCAGAGACAATCAATCTCCTCCTGGATCAACATCTCTGCTGCCTAAATGAGCTTTTTTGCACCCCCCCCCCCCCCCCCAAAAAGAATAGGATTAACCCGGTATGGTACAGGAACGGTATGAGTTATGAAAATCTGGATACTGCCCGACCATAGCACTCAATACCCATTAAAGGCCCTTGCTGTGTAGCCTGCCGGCTTGGACAATAAATTGTGTAAAAAAAACAAAAATTGCTTTTACATAGCACAACCGTCATTGTTATGTCATAATTATGTACAATTCTGGCAAATGAATTACGGTCTTTGTTAGGAATAAATGGTCTTCACACAGTTCGCAATGAGCCAGGTGGCCCAAACTGCTTGCACATACCCTGACAGAATGCAAGGGAAGTGACACAATTTCCTTAGTTAATATGGCCTGTTACCAAGAATTTCTTTTAACTGAATATGTAGGTTTAAAAAAATATACTTGTGTATTGATTTTAATAAAATAATAATAAAGAAAGGCATAGATGTTTATGGTTAGGTACATTGTTGCAACAACAGTGCTTTTTTTCGTGAATGCGCTTGTTAAATCAGCACCCATTTGGCGAAGTAGGCTGTGATTCGATGATAAATCACTGCATTGATTATTTGCAACTCAGGACAAGCTAGTTAAACTAGTAATATCATTAACCATGTGTAGTTAACAAGTGATTATGTTAAGATTGATTGTTTTTTATAAGATAAGTTTAATGCTAGCTAGCAACTTACCTTGGCTCCTTGCTGCACTCGTGTAACAGGTGGTCAGCCTGCCACGCTGTAATGCTCGTCTGAAGAAGTGGACCAAGATGGGTTAATCATATTCTTTAATGATAACCTGAAAAACAAGAAAGAGAGAATACAGCCTTGTAGGGCTCAACAGCAACAATACAAGGACATAAACCCACAACATAGTTGGGAAAAAAGGCTACCTAAGTATAATTCCCAATCAGAGACAACAATAGCCTCTGATTGGGAACAACACTCGGCCAAACCCAAAGAAATACAAAACATAGAATTTCCCACCTGAGTCACACCCTGACCAAACAAACATAGAGAACAAAAGGATCTCTACGGTCAGGGCGTGACACACGCAGTCTGGAGTGCAATGTAATTGGCCATAATCGGCGTCCAAAAATGCTGATTACCGATTGTTATGAAAACTTCGAAATCGGCCCTAATTAATCGGCAATGAATCGGTCGACCTCTAATATGAATCCCAAAAGCGCACAAACAAAGCAGCAACAGTTCCTCTCTTTCTTCTGTAAGATTTGCCGGGACCCCATTTTGACTTCGCTTTTTCTGTTGGCTTTTTCTGTTGGATCAGTGCAGCTATAGGTGATTTGACTGTGGGGTGGAGTGTCACGCGCCAGGTGTCCACTGCTACTCTATATGAAATTGAACAGCTGCTGGCTGATATGTTTGAAATGCCCCACCACTGTGAACGCTGCTACATCTGACATATTGTTACTCAAACACTGTGTCCTCTGGCTCCAGGGGAGAAGCTATCATTAACTATGTCCTTGAAACCCCTGTTCACATTTCTACAGAGACATCGTAGACACGTTGGTCGTATAGACTGTATTGTATACATGAGACATCACTCAATCTTGCAAGGTGAATACCAGTAATCTGCTTCCGCAATCTCTCTGTAGACACAGTTCCTGTCTTCTTTAGTTGCATAACTGTCTCAGTTGGAAATGTCTAGCCTTGGTTGATATGCTCAAACTTTTCATCATGTCTGTCAGAGTTTCTACAAAACCATCAGCCGAGAACCAGTCTTTTACCAAAGAGTTTGCCTCGCTACACTACACAAAGCACAACTTTCCTATCAAGGGAATTGGTACCATTCTTTCAGTATAAGAACATGTTTAAAACAACACCTCAAGGCATCAAAACGATATCCAGGAAGTCACATTGCGATCAACATCTTTGTCAACTCTTACATGTGAACATTGGCCAAAAAAGCTGCATGCTCCTGTTCACGTCATGCTCCTGCTGACCACACTATGAGTCAAGCAGTGGCGGAGGGATAGGGCACGTTATCAGGACCGTTATCAGGATGGTGGGTAAACTCAGGTGACTCAGGTGAGAGTGGCCGCGGGTTTGCATGACCTTGGGGTGCCTTCACTGTGTGTATGTGTGTTGGTGGCTTCCCTGAGTGTGTGTGTGTGTGTGTGGGGGGGTGTTGGTGGCCTCGCTGTGTGTGTGTGTTGGTGGCCTCGCTGTGTGTGTGTGTGTGTGTGTTCAAGCTGCAAAAATGAATAATGTGTTGGGAAGAAATGGATTAGAGAGCAAGGCCTGGCTAAGAAACGTTCTCCTTAGTTCTCATCATAACCCACTTAACATCGGCCGTAAAATCAGTCTTGACATCACCACCAGTCAACTAGGGCAATAACAAAAAAAGTGGAAGTCGTCAATACCCCTTCAAGTAGGCTTGCGTGTGTGTGTGTGCGTGTGTGTGTGTGTGTATTTTGTATTTTATTAGGATCCCCATTAGCTGTCGCAAAAGCAGCAGCTACACTTCCTGGGGTCCACACAAAACATGAAACATGACATAATACAGAACATTAATAGACAAGAACAGCTGTGTGTGTGTTGTACCTTTCATGAGTTACGCCAACAGTACTATTCTCTGTGACACTGTGGTCTTTTCTGGTGTTCTGTAAATTGGCCAATATAAATTCTATTGGAGTGCCGCCAGGTGCATGTGTCTGTCAAGCCACCCTGGAGCAGTGAGCAAACCTAATGAAAGGTTTGGATTGTGTGGTTTGGTTATATGTCTGCTGTTATCCTCTATTGTGCTAACTCCCATGGGGATGGACAGAGTGGGGGGAAAGAGAGGTAGAGAGAGACTAGTAGAGAGGGAGGGATACAGAGACATTTCATCTGTTGAATTTGTTCATTGAAGATGAAAATATAGCAATTTTCTGGGTCCCTCTTTTTTTGCCTATTCCATTCCCAAGGCACAGATGTCAATTCAACGTCTATTTCTTGTTTGTTCAGCATATTTGAACTGAAATGGCGTGGAAACAATGTTGATTCAAGCAGTGTGTGCCCAATGGGTTGCCATGTCTCTCTTTCTCTCTCTCTTCAATACTTTCACAAGTACCTTAAAAGCCCCTGTGCCCATCCCCCACATCTTCCTTCCTCAACTTAATCCCCACCTATTCCTTCCTCATCTTTATCCTCCACCTCTTTCTTCATCATCTTTATCCCCCACCTCTTCCTTCCTCATCTTTATCCCCCACCTCTTCCTTCCTCATCTTTATGCCCCACCTCTTCCTTCCTCAACTTAATCCCCACCTCTTCCTCCCTCATCTTAATCCCCACCTCTTCCTTCCTCATCTTTATCCCTCACCTCTTCCTTCCTCATCTTTATCCTCCACAACTTCCATCCTCATCTTTATCCCCCACCACTTCCTTCCTCACTTTATCCCTCACCTCTTCCTTCCTTCCCCTTCTTTATCCCCCTCCTTCCTTCCCCTTCTTTATCCCTCTCCTTCCCCTTCTTTATCCTCCTCCTTCCTTCCTCTTCTTTATCCCCCACCTCTTCCTTCCTTCCCCTTCTTTATCCCCCTCCTTCCTTCCCCTTCTTTATCCCCCTCCTTCCCCTTCTTTATCCCCCTCCTTCCCCTTCTTTATCCCCCTCCTTCCTTCCTCTTCTTTATCCCCCACCTCTTCCTTCCTTCCTCTTCTTTATCCCCCACCTCTTCCTTCCTTCCACTTTTTTATCCCCCACCACTTCCTTCCTCTTTTTATCTCCTTCCTTCCTTCCTTCCTTCCTTCCTTCCTTCCTTCCTTCCTTCCTTCCTTCCTTCCTTCCTTCCTTCCTTCCTTCCTTCCTTCCTTCCTTCCTTCCTTCCTTCCTCTTCTTTATCCCCACCTCTTCCTTCCTCTTCTTTAGCCCACCTCTTCCTTCCTTCCTTCCTTCCTTCCTTACTTCCTCTTCTTTATCCCCACCCCTTCCTTCCTTCCTTCCTTCCTTCCTTCCTTCCTTCTTCCTTCCTTCCTTCCTTCCTTCCTTCCTTCCTTCCTTCCTTCCTTCCTTCCTTCCTTCCTTCCTTCCTCTTCTTTATCCCCACCTCTTCCTTCCTCTTCTTTATCCCCCACCTCTTCCTTCCTCTTCTTTATCCCCACCTCTTCATTCCTCTTCTTTATCCCCACCCCTTCCTTCCTTCCTTCCTTCCTTCCTTCCTTCCTTCCTTCCTTCCTTCCTTCCTTCCTTCCTTCCTTCCTTCCTTCCTTCCTTCCTTCCTTCCTTCCTTCCTTCCTTCCTTCCTTCCTTCCTTCCTTCCTTCTTCCTTCCTTCCTCTTATTTTCCCCCACCTCTTCCTTCCTCTTCTTTATCCCCACCTCTTCCTTCCCCTTCCTTCCTTCCTCTTCTTTCCCCCACCTATTCCTTCCTCTTCTTTATCCCCAACTCTTCCTTCCTCTTCTTTATCCCCCACCTCTTCCTTCCCCTTCTTTTTCTCCCACCTCTTCCTTCCTCTTCTTTATCCCCCACCTCTTCCTTCCTCTTCTTTATCCCCCAACTCTTCATTCCTTAATTTTCCTTATCCTGCTTTTTCTCCCTCATTTCAAGGCTGCATTTAATAGTTTACAATACTATACAGTACAAACCTCTTTCTGCTTGATGTGCACTGGGGATGACGCAAATTGGCTTGCTCAATCAAGTATAACCTAATGCTCGTCCGTGGGGAACCGTGCACAACATATGCATACAGGGTTAGAGTATAAGAGATGTTGTGAACATGCACACACACACCCACGCACACACACTTAAAGGCTGACCACACTGCTCGCGTTGCACCCACATTGCGCGCGCCAACGGGCATCTGCATTGCCAGGGGCTAAAATAGAAATCACTTTTATTTCTGACGCAGATCGCGCTGCAAGTCTTGCCTCTCCCATCTCCTCATTGGTTTGTAGAAGCAGGTACCCACGTGCCATCTCCTTATTGGTTATACCCATGTGGGTGATTGAAGACGAACGAGGTCAGTGGCGTTAATGCACCTAATTTATGAAAGTTGCCAATCGCAATATAAAGTCAAGAGAAGTAAAAGCCTGGAAGGAAGACAGATGACTAGAAACGTTTCAGTTGACCGTTTTATGTGTGGATTCATTGTTGGAGTAGAGGACCTTGGGCATTTCAGGTAAAATAACAGCTCAGTGTTTATATCCTAGGACAAATTAGCTAGCAACCGCAAACTAGCTAAATAGGACAAATTAGCTAGCAAGTGCAAAGTAACTAGCTAAATTGCCATACATGTATAAAGCTTTTCGACCTGTCCCCAAATTAATGTAATTGGTTCAGAGTTTGTTTTGATATTTTAACCTGCGCATCGTGATCGCGTTTGGTGTAGGGTGACAAAATGGTATGCAGCATCATCATGAAAATTCAACATTCAGGTTCTTTAAAAAAAAATATATTTTTTGTATTGAAAACATACAATATACTTGCAGTGAAGCCGCTCAACAACTACATAACATTAGTCGTCTAATAGACTCCCATCCAGAGCGACACACAGAAGTAACCGGGGTCAACAGATCTCCCACAGGGTCAAAAAACGGGGACCTGAACCAGCGATCCATCAGCCACCAGCCCAAGCTTCCAACTGCCACCCCTTCCAAGATCCCACCCACAGTTCCCCAAGAGCTGCCTCTCAACCATCCGAGACACTCCCCACAGCCCCCCCCGAGAAAATGTAAATAAATAATCATAATAATGACCAAAAAAATCCATTCCCCCACTCCCAAGACCTCCCCCCCACCCAATGCACCAACAACCAACAAAATTAACAAAAGAGAAAAAAGAGAAAGACAAAGGAAAACCAGAAATAAACTATGCAAAAACCAACAAGGACACCAAGGACAACAACAATCACAACAGCAAGGTCAACTGAATAAGTTTGAGTGCATGTATGGCACTATTTACCTGTGTGTGTGTCTGTGTATGTGCACATGTGTGCATTTGAATGAGTGTGTTCTGCTACCATTTATGTCAAGCCACCTACACATACGATTTGATACATACGTTTGATAAATGCAACGGCATGCGCCACACTGAACACACTGCAGCTGCCTCTGACACACACTGCAGCTGCGAGGCAAACACAGGGTTCCATTGGAAATGAATGTGCTTCTGGTGTGTCAAAATGCAATGACACTGTATGTGTGATCAAGGCGTTTACTGGGAAGCTCTCCCCTCCGGTGCGCCTGTCTGTTTCCCCAAAAGAGCTTGGGCATGACCCACTTATGTTTGTGACATCGTGGTCAGGTTTTATATGCGGATTGTGAAAGGACGTTCTTTCGACATCTGTCTAGAGACCAGAAAAATGGATCTGTGAAATCTACGACCAGAAAACCAATTTACAACCAGAAAATGTCATACATCGCATAACACATTTGGCCTTCTGGTTAAACTCAGGAGTCATTACTACATTAACTTTGGAACTAGTGAACAGTTGTACAGTTGAAGTCAGAAGTTTACATACACCTTAGCCAAATACATTTAAACTCAGTTTTTCACAATTCCTGACATTTAATCCAAGTAAAAATTCCCTGTCTTAGGTCAGTTAGGATCAGCACTTTATTTTAAGAATGTGAAATGTCCGAATAATAGTAGTGATGATAGTAGTAATGATTTATTTCAGCTTTTATTTCTTTCATCACATTCCCATTGGGTCAGAGGTTTACATACACTCAATTAGTATTTGGTTGCATTGCCTTTAAATTGTTTAACTTGGGTCACACGTTTTGGGTAGCTTTCCACAAGCTTCCCACAATAAGTTTTGTCCCATTCCTCCTGACAGAGCTGGTGTAACTGAGTCAGGTTTGTAGGCCTCCTTGCTCGCACACGCTTTTTCAGTTCTGCCCACAAATTTTCCATGGGATTGAGGTCAGGGCTTTGTGATGGCCACTCCAAAACCTTGACTTTGTTGTCCTTAAGCCATTTTGCCACAAGTTTGGAAGTATGCTTGGGGTCATTGTCACGACTTCCGCCGAAGTCGGTCCCTCTCCTTGTTCGGGCGGAATTCGGTGGTCGACGTTACCGGCCTTCTATCCATCGCCGATCCACTTTTCATTTTCCATATTTTTCGTCTTTGTTTTACACACCTGGTTTTTTACCCTCTGTTTCCCACATGGTTTTTGTGCGTGTTTGTTTATTGTAAGTTCAGGCCGATGTTAGTGGGCCTGGTGTTACTTCATGAATTTTAATGGTTTTAGTAAAGTTCCTTGTGTTACTCATCTTTGCTGTCCTGTGCCTGACTCCTCTGCACCAGCTACACCCAGATCCTTGCAGTCATTGTCCATTTGGAAGACCCATTTGTGACCAAGGTTTAACATCCTGACTGATGTCTTGAGATGTTGCTTCAATATATACACATATATTTCCTGCCTCATGAGGCCATCTATTTTGTGAAGTGCACCAGTCCCTCCTGCAGCAAAGCACCCCCGCCCCACAACATGATTCTGCCATCCCCGTGCTTCACTCCAAACATAACGATGGTCATTATTGCCAAACAGTTATGTTTTTGTTTCATCAGCCCAGAGGACATTTCTCCAAAAAGTATGATCTTTGTCCCCATGTGCAGTTGCAAACCGTAGTCTGGTTTTTTTATGGTGGTTTTAGAGCAGTAGCTTCTTCCTTGCTGAGCAGCCTTTCTGGTTATGTCAATATAGAACTCGTTTTACTGTGGATATAGATACTTTTGTACCTGTTTCATCCAGTATCTTCACAAGGTCCTTTGCTGTTGTTCTGGGATTGATTTGCACTTTTCACACCAAAGTACATTCATCTCTAGGAGACAGAACGCGTCTCCTTCCTGAGCGGTATGACGGCTGCGTGGTCCCATGGTGTTTATACTTGCGTACTATTGTTTGTACAGATGAACGTGGTACCTTCAGGCATTTGGAAATTGCTCCCAAGGATGAACCAGACTTGTGGAGGTCTACAATTTTTTTTCTAATGTCTTGGCTGATTTTATTTTATTTTCCAATGATGGCAAGCAAAGAGGCACTGAGTTTGAAGGTAGGCCTTGCAATACATCCACAGGTACACCTCCAATTGACTCAAGTTATGTCAATTAGCCTATCAGAAGCTTCTAAAGCATGACATAATTTTCAGAAATTTTCCAGTGTTTAAAGGCACAGTCAACTTAGTGTATGTAAACTTCTGACCCACTGGAATTGTGGTACAGTGAATTATAATTGAAATAATCTGTCTGTAAACAATTGTTGGAAAATGTACTTGTGTCATGCGAAAAGTAAATGTCCTAACCGACTTGCCAAAACTGTGTGTGGTTGAAAAACGAGTGGTTGAAAAACACGTTTTAATGACTCCAACCTAAGTGTATGTAAACTTCCGACTTTAACTGTGTCATAGATGAACGTGAACAAGGTACTCTCCACTCACCCCCGTCTTCAGAGTGATTAACTGATTCACTATGTACATCCCAAATGGCACACTATTCTCTAGTGAACTTCTTTTGACCAGCGCCCATAGGGACTTTATAGACAATAGGGTGCCATTTTGGGACAAACCCATAGTGGATGATAGACACATATGCACTTTAATGTTCTTCTTTAATATCCACTGTGAACACTTGGTCCCCTTCAAGCTTTATCAGAACGCTGCCTCGGTGTTTCCTTGTTATTATTAGATTGGCAGTTACATTTATTACAATCAGAACTCACATAAGTAAGAGAGAGAGAGGTGGAGAGAGGTAGAAAGATGGAGAGAGTGAGGTAGAGAGAGAAGGAAAGGTAGAGAGAGAGGGAGAGGATGAAGAAGAGCAGCGAGGTAGAAAAAGAGAGAGAAAGAAGGGGAGAGAAACAGAGTGAGAGAGGGATGGAAGGAAGGAAAACAGCATTACATATATGCAGAAACCAGCAAAGGATGACTGACACGAGGTGATGAAACATCACTGTTGTCTTTGTGAGGAAAAGAGCAAGAGAGGAATACAAGCCAAAATATGAAGAAAAAACCTAAAGAAAAAATCGTATCTGATGTGCCTCTTTTTATTTTGGGCAACAGATTTGTTGGAAATTATAAAGTATCACGATGCTCAAAGTGTAATTACAGAGACAAACTTTTATCAAATGGGTATTTGTGCTCAGCAGGATAGAAAGAAAGCCAGTTCCACCCCAAGGCGAGATGCGTTGACTCCTTCCATGTGATTAAAACAATTAACCTATTGTTTTTTTCTCCTTGTGCTTGGATCAATTACGGTATCTGGATTTTCAGCAGGGTTTGGAACTAAAATTATTTTCCATTCTGAAAATAACCATAATAATTTTGGTTCCGTTCCTCTCTTACGTCCAGCTAAATAAAGTTCTGATCCGGTTCGAACCCCCAAAAAGTAAAAGGTTAATATTGTTCCTTTCTGTTCCTTTTAAACGTCTTAAATTGGAGACAGCCTCTTATTTAAACCTCTGAAATCAATTTTGTACGTTTAGCTCGGCATTAAATTACTTCACCAATCAGTGAAGATAGAGCAGCTTGCTATAGAGCAGGCACGCTATTGTTTACATGCATTGGACAGACAAATATAGGGCGTGTGATGCGGTTGACATTTTGTGGGTGGGGAGAGAGCATGAGACTGTGGAGGAGGAGGCTTGGCTTGAAGCGCTGGGCACCTTGTTATGACATGCATGATCTGAATTAGGCCCACAGAATTATACCTATGGAGGAGTGGCTTCCATGAAGGATCTTTGAATGTCTTTGAACTTCCCAAGGTTGGTTTGATGTTGGACCAGAGCTAGCTAGCTAGCTTACACAGCTACTATACCTTAATAGAAAATGACTCAAGTAAAAGTGAAAGTCACCCAGTAAAATACTACTTGATTAAAAGTCTAAAAGTATTTGGTTTTAAATATACTTAAGTATCAAAAGTATAAGTATAAATCATTTCACATTCCTTATATTAAGCAAACCACCATTTTCTTGTTTTTTAAAATTTATTTATGGATAGCCAGTAGGGATGACCAGGAATGTTCTCTTGATAAGTGTGTGAATTTTTCTGTCCTGCTAAGCGTTTGAAAATGTAACGAGTACTTTTGGGTGTCAGGTAAAATGTATGCAGTAAAAGTACACCATTTTCTTTAAGAATGTAGTGAAGTAAAAGTAAAAGTATTTTTTACTTAAGTACTTTTCACCACTGGTGCAGATCGGCACCATAATTAAAATAAAACACATCTTACCTTTTTGTAGTTAATAAATCCAATTTGAAACGTGATGACTATAGTGTCCTTAATTAGCATTGAAAAGGTTAATCCATTCTTCTCTAATAAAAATCTTTCTCCCGTATTTCTGAATCACACTTGTAACATCAGTAGGCTGCAGTAGCCTATGCTTCGGAAGGGAGAGGGGCAGGTAGCCTACACACGCACGAACACTGGTAAAGATTTTCAGCTAGCAGGCAGACACCAGAATAAGCTTCTGAGAATATGTTCATCAGAACGTTATTAACTGGTTCCTATGCTTTTAAAATAACGGTTCTGTTCCGGAACGGTATAGATTCACTTTCTTTCTTGGTTCAGATTCTGGTCCTAGAAAAATGTAGTTATTTTCCGGTTTTCTGTTTTGTTTCCTGAACCGGTTCCAACCCTTCTGTCTGTGGATAAATTTACCCTGGAATCCTAGTATTCACCTATAACACTGAAGGTGTTAAAGGGCTGGTTCTGTGAACCATGTTCACGTGACAAGTAACCTTGCCTGAGACTTGAAGACTTGCATAAGCGCTCAGAGCTAATGCCTAGGCTTTAGCTCAGCGGGATAAAACAGTCTTGTGGTGCACAGTTGACTCGGTTTCTAGCCCAGACATCCCATTTCAACATTGCTGCATGGTAATTTCTCTCCTTAAAGAATTGAAAGTCTTACATTTACATTTACATTTAAGTCATTTAGCAGACGCTCTTATCCAGAGTGACTTACAAATTAGTGCATTCACCTTATGACATCCAGTGGAACAGTCACTTTACAATAGTGCATATAAATCTTAAGGGGGGGGGGGGTGAGAGGGATTACTTATCCTATCCTAGGTATTCCTTAAAGAGGTGGGGTTTCAGGTGTCTCCGGAAGGTGGTGATTGACTCCGCTGTCCTGGCGTCGTGAGGGAGTTTGTTCCACCATTGGGGGGGCCAGGGCAGCGAACAGTTTTGACTGGGCTGAGCGGGAGCTGTACTTCCTCAGTGGTAGGGAGGCGAGCAGGCCAGAGGTGGATGAACGCAGTGCCCTTGTTTGAGTGTAGGGCCTGATCAGAGCCTGGAGGTACTGAGGTGCCATTCCCCTCACAGCTCCGTAGGCAAGCACCATGGTCTTGTAGCGGATGCGAGCTTCAACTGGAAGCCAGTGGAGAGAACGGAGGAGCGGGGTGACGTGAGAGAACTTGGGAAGGTTGAACACCAGACGGGCTGCGGCGTTCTGGATGAGTTGAAGGGTTTAATGGCACAGGCAGGGAGCCCAGCCAACAGCGAGTTGCAGTAATCCAGACGGGAGATGACAAGTGCCTGGATTAGGACCTGCGCCGCTTCCTGTGTGAGGCAGGGTCGTACTCTGCGGATGTTGTAGAGCATGAACCTACAGGAACGGGCCACCGCCTTGATGTTGGTTGAGAACGACAGGGTGTTGTCCAGGATCACGCCAAGGTTCTTGGCGCTCTGGGAGGAGGACACAATGGAGTTGTCAACCGTGATGGCGAGATCATGGAACGGGCAGTCCTTCCCCGGGAGGAAGAGCAGCTCCGTCTTGCCGAGGTTCAGCTTGAGGTGGTGATCCGTCATCCACACTGATATGTCTGCCAGACATGCAGAGATGCGATTCGCCACCTGGTCAGAGAGAGTGAGAGAGAGAGAGAGAGAGAGAGAGAGAGAGAGAGAGAGAGAGAGAGAGAGAGAGAGAGAGAGAATGTCCGTGTTCCACTATATTGCAACTTTATCTTATCTCAACTTTTTAAAATTTGTTGCAACAGGGTTTATTGTAGTGACGGGGGAAAAATCTGTACAGTCACATGTCAGGATATTATTTTTGATGATATGTTTTATTTCATCGTTTGAACAATATTATGTTTTTGTCCTTGTTGGCTGGACCTCCATTTTGTTTTCAGCACTTCTATTTCCATGACAGAGCAAAAAAAAAATTCTCATAAGCTCTCTTGTCTTGTGAGCAATATGTTTGAAACATTGAATTGCAATAAAATAACAGTATCGAATTGCAACACATATAGAATTGTGATAATTGTGAGACTCGCAATACATATCAAATCAAACTTCAGTTGTCACATGCGACGAGTACAACAACTGTAGACCTTACCATGAAATGCTTATTTATAAGCCCTTAACCAACAGTGCAGTTCAAGAAGAGTTAATAATCCTGTTAAGGAAGTAGAGAATTCGGGCAGCTTTTCGCAGCTTTTTGTTAAAAATCGCGCAACATTTCAGCGCCCTGCTATTCATGCCAGGAATATAGTATATGCATATGATTAGTATGTGTGGATAGAAAACACTCAGTCGTTTCTAAAACTGTTTAAATCACGGCTGTGGCTTTAACAGAACGTGCGTTTCATCGAAAAGTGCAGGGAAATCTGTTTACTGAAAATGGAAAAATATATCCTTCCGCGACTTCAAGGAATTGTTCAAAGTGAACCGAATTAAATAGGGCCGAGGTTACACTGCCTACAGCTTCCACACGTTGTCTAGAGTCTTGTCATTTGATTCGCAATTTATTTTTGGTCTAACCGGTTCAAGGGAACTCCTTCCCTCCGGTCTCCGACCGGATGTTTTGATCGAGCTCTCTCCGGACAAGTTTTATACACGGACAGCAAAAGAAATTACATCGCCTCCTGATGAATTTTATCGCTTATTAACGTGTACTAATACCTAAAGTTGCATTAGAACAGTATTTCGAAGTGTTTTGTGAAAGTTTATCGTCGACTTTTTGAATTAAAAAAAATGACGTTACGTTATGAAACGCTATTTTTTTCCGTTTATCACACAGTATTCTTAGATCGATATCTAGGCTATATATGGACCGATTTAATCGAAAAAAGACCCTAAATGATGTTTATGGGACATCTAGGAGTGTCAAGAAAGAAGCACGTCAAAGGTAATGAATGTTTTATATTTTATTTCAGCGTTTTGGTTTGCGACGGCTAACGCAAAATCTGTCGTGTTAGGTGACGTTGCAGTATTTTGAGGGTGCATGGTATCAGATAATAGCTTCTCATGCTTTCGCCGAAAAGCATTTTACAAATCTGACTTGGTGGATAGATTCACAACGAGTGTAGCTTTAATTCAGTATATTGTATGTCAATTTTAATGAAAGTTTGAGTTTTATCAAAAACTATACGTGGCGCACTTGAAATTTCCACTGATTTCCACTGATTGATGTTCCCACAGCGGGAGCACTTCCCTAACAAGTTCGCAGGCAAACTTAAATTAATTTTACCTTATTTCTACCAGCATGTCACATGTGCAACCAGAGGGGAAAAAACTCTAGACCACCTTTACTCCATACACAAAGCTCTCCCCCACCCTCCATTTGGCAAATCTGACCATAATTCTATCCTCCTGATTCCTGCATACAAGCAAAAACGACAGCCGGAAGTAATTGTGACTCGCTCAATACGGAAGTGGTCAGATGATGCGGATGCATTCAGTCATCGGCTTCATCAATAAGTGCATCGACGACATTGTCCCCAAAGTGACCGTACGTACCTATCCCAACCAGAAGCCATGGATTACAGGCAACAACAGCATCAAGTTAAATGTTAGAGCTGCCGCTTTCAAGGAGCGGGAGACTAATCCAGATGCTTATAAGAAATGCCGCTATGCCCTCAGACGAACCATCAAACAAGCAAAGCTACAATTAAATTTAATTAAATTACATTAAAGTCCCCGGCCACCAGGAGCACCGCTTCTGGATGATAATATTCTTGTTAGCTTATGGCCTTATACAGTTGGTTGAGTGCGGTCTTAGTGCCAGCATAGGTCTGTGGTGGTAAATAGATGGCTACGAATAATATAAACTCAGCAAAAAAGAAACGTCCTCTCACTGTCAAATGCGTTTATTTTCAGCAAACTTGACATATGTAAATATTTGTATGAACATAACAAGATTCAAGAATTGAGACGTAAACTGAACAAGTTCCACAGATAGGTGACTCACATAAATGGAATAATGTGTCCCTGAACAAAGGGGGGGATCAAATTTAAAAGTAACAGTCCGTATCTGCTGTATCCACCAGCTGCATTAAGTACTGCAGTGCATCTCCTGAATCTCATGAACTGCACCAGATTTGCCAGTTCTTGCTGTGAGATGTTACCCCACTCTTCCACTAAGGCACCTGCATGTTCCCTCACATTTCTGGGGGGAATGGCCCTAGCCCTCAGCCTTCGATCCAACAGGTCCCAGACATGCTCAATGGGATTGAGATCCGGGCTCTTCGCTGGCCATGGCAGAACACTGACATTCCTGTGTTGCAGGAAATCACGCACAGAACGAGCAGTATGGCTGGTGGCATTGTCATGCTGGAGGGTCATGTCAGGATGAGCCTGCAGGAAGGGTACCACTTGAAGGAGGAGAATGCCTTCTCTGTAACGCACAGCGTTGAGGTTGCCTGCAATGACAACAAGCTCAGTCCGATGATGCTGTGACACACCGCCCCAGACCATGACGGACCCTCCACCTCCAAATCGATTCAGCTCCAGAGACAGGCCTCGGTGTAACGCTCATTCCTTCGTGGATAAACGCGAATCCGACCATCACCTCTAGTGAGACAAAACCGTGACTTGTCAGTGAAGAGCACTTTTTGCCAGTCCTGTCTGGTACAGCGAGGGTGGGTTTGTGCTCATAGCCAATGTTGTGCCTGGCGATGTCTGATCAGGACCTGCTTTACAACAGGCCTACAATCCCACAGTCCAGCCTCTCTCAGCCTATTGAGGACAGTCTCAGAACTGATGGAGGGATTGTGTGTTCCTGGTGTAACTCGGGCAGTTGTTGTTGCCATCCTGTACCTGTCCCGCAGGTGTGATGTTAAGATGTATCGATCCTGTGCAGGTGTTGTTACACGTGGTCTGCCACTGCGAGGACGATCAGCTGTCCATCCTGTCTCTCTGTAGCGCTGTCTTAGGCGTCTCACAATACGAACATCGCAATTTATTGCCCTGGCCACATCTGCAGTCCTCATGCCTCCTTGCAGCATGCCTAAGGCACGTTCACACAGATGAGCAGGGACCCTGGGCATCTTTTTTTTTCAGAGTCAGTAAAAAGACCTCTTTAGTTTCCTAAGTTTTCATAACTGTGACCTTAATTGCCTACCATCTGTAAGCTGTTAGTGTCTTAACGACCATTCCACAGGTGCATGTTCATTAATTGTTTATGGTTCATTGAACAAGCATGGGAAACATGTTTAAACCCTTTACAATGAAGATCTGTGAAGTTATTTGGATTATTACTAATTATCTTTGAAAGACAGGGACGTTTCTTTTTTTGCTGAGTTTAGATGAGAACTCTCTTGGTAGATAGTGTGGTCTACAGCTCATCATAAGGTACTCTTCTTCAGGCGAGCAATACCTCTAGACTTCTTTAATATTATACATTGCGCACAAGCTGTTATTTACAAAAAGACACATAACCCCTCCCCTCATCTTACCAGATGTGGCTCCTTCTCTGTTCTGCCGGTGCATTGGTAGATTAATCGTCATCGTAGGTAATCAATTTTCATTTTCCAATGATTGCATGTCAGCAAGTAGAACAGATGGCTGTAGAAGTTTTCTTGCTCGCCTACGGATTCTCAGAAGGCAGCCCGACCTGCGCCCTCTTTTCCTCTGTCTTTTCTTCATGCAAATGATGGGGATTTGGGCAAGTTCCCGGGAAAACAGTATATCCTTCTCGTCAGACTTGTTAAAGGAAAAATAATCACTTAATCACATAAGCGACGGTAGCAGCAACATTATTTCTAAAATAAGTTTAAAAAAATAGGTTACAAACAACGCAAAAACGAACAAAATAGCACAGTTGGTTAGGAACATGTAAAACGTCAGCCATCCTCCTCGGCGTCGTCTTATAACTCATCTCATATCGGCACCTAATTATCGTGATAATATCGTACGGTGAGGTCCCTGGCAATTCCCAGCCTACTTTATAATATATTTAAGCATTACATTGTCATATGCTGTCAACAGTTTCTAATTCCCTGTCCAAACTGTCATAACAATATTAATTATCCAGTATTGTCGGGGCAGAAGGCGTGAGAATAGACTGAAATAATTTTTACTTCTTTCTTTTACAAAGAATCCCGGTCATTTTACATAGTTTAGTTCTCAAAGTAAGTTTAGACTTCTACCCCTGGTTATCCATACCCTAAATCTTCCTTGTCTCTCTTGCCACAGAGACACTGATCTTTGGTTAGTTTAACATTTTACCCACTAATGGTTAAGGTTAGGATTGGGGGATGGGAAGCTGATTCTAGATCTGTACCTGGGAAACTTCACCTTGGAGCACTTTCCTACAAAGGGATGCCTTCCTTTGGAAGAGAAGTCCCAGATGGCATCCCAAGCCACGTCCTCAGAGCATTTGCAGACCAGATGGCTGGAGTGTTTACGGACATATTCAATCTCTCAATATACCAGTTTGTTGTCCCCAATTGCTTCAAGGTGCCCACCATTTTTCCTGTAATTAAGGAAGCGAACGTAATTTAACTAAATGACTAACTCCCCGTAGCACTCACTTCTGTCATCATGTAGTGCTTTGAGAGTCTAGTTAAGGATCATATCACCTTCACCGTACCCGACATCCTAGAGCCACTAAAATTGGGATACCTCCAAAACAGATCCACAATTGCCACTGCACTGCACACTGCCCTATCCCACCTGACTGCAGCTCAACCTTCAACACCATAGAGCCCTCCAAGCTCATCACTAAGCTCAGAGCCTGTCATGCCAAAAACATGTCCCCCTGCCAAAAAGTGTCACCCTCTGCGTCACAATGGTATTCGATAAACTTTTAGCGTCCTCTGCTATATCAACGGTGTGATGACCTAATGATAAGAATTTTGGAGATCACGACAGCGTAAATGACGTTCCTTTCAACAAGGCTGATTCCCGTGATAATTTCGCTGTTTAGAGTTTAGTCGAGCTAATCAAATGACAACGTGACTTTGAGCTGCTTTTGGGTACCTCGTTAACATTGCAACATGAAATCCATGTCTTACACTTTGCTACGTTTCGGAAATGGCAAAGGAAACGTGTCATCTGCTTGACACATTCAAGTTGTTTACCTTACAGATCACGACGGCAGCTAATTTACACTCCATTCATATCCATTTGATTCATATACTGGCTTGTCTGGCTGTCATGTTTTTTATTTTAGCCTGCCTTTTCCTTATCGACACTGAAATTAGATAATTTCAGTAGTCCTCTATTGTGATTCATGTTGTTCTATCTCACATAGCTCATTAGCACCCCCCTGTGGTTGAATATATATGTATCTATTGTCGGGTCCTGGTATACAACAATGAATCATGTGGAACAAATAAATACCATCAAAGGATACCTTACAACTTACAATAAGGAACACCTTGTGAAACAGAGGTCAAGACTAACCTGGCAATATTTTGGATTTTAATACAAACATTTATATGTATTTTTTTTGTACAATTGGGTCACTCACATGGCAATCAAAGACTAAAATACGTAATTCTGGTTTGTGGAATATTGAGTAGGTGGTTGCTGTGTGGGTGTGAGGTTCTGGCTGTCACTTGTTCTCCACAGGCAGACAGTCTCGGGAAGGAGGATTTGAAGAGGGAGACTGCAAAGTCCAGGCACTGCTGCTCTCGTTGTTGTGTTTTTAGTTCATCTGTGTATCTCACATATTTTGTGCAGAGAGCAAGAAAACTTTCTTAGCAGATAATGACAACATGACAATAACAGTAGCTGTAGATGATGTAATGAAAGTTGGAGGGTGGTTGGTAATGGAGGACATCTGGTGGATCCATGACTGGGTGTTGGATGGCAGAACCACTAGGTCCTGGAGAACAGGAGCAAAGTTAAAGGGAACAGGGTAGGAGACAGAGACGTAAACAAGCAAACACACAGGTTACACTTTACTGTGAGAAAATATGATGGATTAGTGCAGTGTTATAAATGGGAGATATCAACACTTTTGGAAGGTATAGCCTACCTCAAGCTGGTCCCCCTCCGACTCAAAGCACAGGGAATCAGACTGATCCGAACTTACTGTTTCTGGTGAATGGGATACCCCCTGGGGGGGGGCTCGGGGAGTCGATGGTCTTAAAGTCATTTGGAGAGGTAAATTGAAGAGGTATATTTTTATAAACTCAGCATAACTACTGTTTCTTGCTTCCTCAAATGTCAACCGAAGCTTAATATACTTTGTCTATTGGGCTTCACCGAAGTGTAGGGCGTCAGTGCTTTTAATGGTCGACCATCAAACTGCTCCAACTGGAGAAGATTATTGGCTTCCACCGAGATAAACCTAGGAAGAGAAAAACATCAGTGTTAACTTCTTGCGTCGAGCCATCCCGGATCCGGTATCGTGACTACAGCCTCAAGCTCATTACCATAACGCAAAAATGCAAAAATATTCTTAGAAATATTTAACCTCCACACATTAACAAGTCCAATAGCTCAAATGAAAGATAAACACCTTGTTCATCTACCCAGCAAGTGAGATTTCTAAAATGTTTTACGGCGAAAACATAGCACATATTTATGTCAAACCACCACCAAAGACACAGCTAATTTGAATAGCCAAGTTGAACAAAATATGCAATAAGCAAACGCAGGATTAAAAGAAAAATAATTCACTAACCTTTTGAAAATCTTCATCAGATGACAGTAATAGGACATGTTACACAGTACATTTATGTTTTTTTTTCAATAATATGCTATTTATATCCATAAATCTCTGTTTACAATGACGCCATGTTCAAAAAATGCTACTCAAATGTCCGGAGAAATGATGATAGCTCCGGCAGATAACGTCAGATAACAAGCAATACACATCATAAACTTTGACTAAATATACATGATCTACATATAGATAGAAAGATACACTTCTTAATGCAGCCGCTGTGTTACATTTATTTTTAACGTTACAGAATTCGTTCACTAGGCTATAATATGAGACGGCGCTCAGAAATGAGCATTATGTCTCCTCTATGTTTGGAGTCCACAGAAACCCAAAATTACCACATAAATATTCCCTTACCTTTGATGTTCTTCGATCAGAAGACGTGGAAGGAGTCATACTTACCAAAAACTGCGTTTGGTTTTCAAGTCTGTGTCTTTGGGTTATCAAACGTGACAAATACCGGTTGAAATGCAGCCAAAATTCTAGTGGATGCGCATCAAAACTTCAAAATTACATATTATATGTCGACTAAACTGGTCAAACTAAGTGCAGAATCAAGCTTTAGGATGTTATAAACGTGCATAACAATTATCAGCTCGAACAGACAAACCGACATCGTTTGGTGAAACCTGGAAAAAAGAGAGCTCCAGACCAGATGCGCGCAAGAGAGTACATGTATTTTCGCGTGACCCGAAGATTTTAGCCCGCCAAAGGGCGAGGGAGCATGCGATTCTCACAAGGAAACGCCCCATTGAAAGGAGACATCGCGCTGAAGAGATAGAAACTGTTCCCAGATCCGTAGCTGGTTGGGAAGGGTGGGGGCGATGACGTCAAAGTTGGCCCAACTTTTCTGATGACAAGAGAGAGTTTGGGAGAATGGCTGCCCTGAGAGTTCTGCTTTACATACAGACATAATTTGAATGGTTTTAGAAGCTTTAGAGTGTTTTCTATTCAATAATTATTATTATATGCATATATTAGCAATTTTGGACATATTTTTTTTCTGTTTACTATGGGCACGCACTTCCTCCAAAGGGGGCAGTATTCTGCCCTATCCCCAAGAGGTTTTAAGGAAGCTAAAATCTTCAGGTTATTTTGTGTGCAAATGCAAATAGTTATTATCTGAGATTTTTTATATTCACCTTAAAAGATGGTGACCCCAGCTAGGAGCAAAAGAGCAGCGAGGTTATCCAGTTCTCGCCTTCATTTCGTCGTTCTTCCAAACCAAGTAATTCTCCCAGATGTCATAGCACTTGGGCTCCTTCTTGATTCTGCTCCGATAGCTCTCCTTTTATTTCTCCTGCACCCTGTCGAGGTTCAGTTTACCTTGATTGATAACAGGAATTTAAAAAAATTGATTTCATATTACAAATACATGTCTTACATATCTCTCGGAGGGCCAGAAAATAAATGAACAGCAGACAATCATTTTTACCTGGTTAAAAACATCCACATCCTTCTCAGTCCGTCCCTGAAGGTAGTGCCTGAAGGTGGACCTCGAAGGCATTCTGGTCTGGTTCGACAACTTCCACCACATCAGGTGGGTCTCAGTGATCTGAAAGTACGTTATACAAACATAGCAATAGACAAACAACAACACTAAGTCAATCACAAATTTGAAAGACTACAGTATATACAATAATTGTATATAAAATTGCATTGTTTACCTCAGGCAACAGATGCGGCTCCCGTCTGTACTCGGTGGAGGCCTGGATACTGTTGTTGTGTGCAAAGATAATTACCTTCAGGTTGTTCTCCCACCCTTCCTGGTACCAATCAAGAGATTTTCCCATGGCAGTCTTGAAAGTCTGGTTGGTCCATTCACCAAACCTGGAGGAGGGGGTAGGAAAGTGATATCTATTGACAATGTAAGATATTGAAATACGTCTGATTATGTACCATGGAAAAACTAAAACAAATTGTAAAAAATAAATAATACAAACCATTGGTGACAGAATATAACTTCCGTACCTTGTTCCAGCATTCATGACCTCGGTCACTCAAGATGACCTCAGGAGAGCCGTGGGTGTTGAAGATGTCCACCATTGCCTTGGAGATGGCCTCGCCAGTCTCGTCCTTGTTGGGTATCATACAAAATGAAATACATTTTTGGTTCCAAGCACCCTTTTAAATGGGTTACAGAAGGGAATTTAGAGTTAATCACGTACTCTTCCTTTACTAACCTTAATGGGTATCGCCTCCACCCACTTGGTAAAGTGATCGGTAGCCGTCAGACACCAGCTGTTGCCATTCCTGGATTTCGTGATGTGTTCGATGAGGTCCACTCCTAAGATTTAGTGCAGATTTTCATATTTGTAAGGATACTGACACTCACACACACATTCTATAATATTGAACTCTGCTGTGGTCAAATAAAGCAACCATTACAAAACAACTGATCAGTGCAGAATTTGAATTGGGACACCTACTGATCATGTGCCAAGGTGAAATAAGCTTCAACTCCGACACCACATTCTTCGCCTTCTCAAACTTCTGGCAGGCTAGACAGGGTACTGACCTTTAAGCAATAAGTGTCAAATTGAAACATTGTGGGCTCTCTGATATGACATTTATTGAAATCCTAATCATTTCAGATATAATAGAATGTGATTGATAAACAAAAGCTTATTTCACTTGCCCAGCTGTCCACCTCCTTGACAATTCCCCATTAGAAGAAGCGTAGGTTGATTTTGGAAATCATGCTCTTCACTCCGAAATGGCCAGAATGCATCTCGGTCAGTACGGCCTCTTTCTCCTTACTAAAAATCGCCCTCCTGTATGGCTGGCCATCCTTCCCTCATAGGTACATGTGATTGCCTAACAAGTTGGAAGAGAAATAGTCTAAGTACATTTATACTTCTGCCTTTCGTTCTCTCTTTCTCTCTTCTTCATCTCTCTCCCTCGCTCTGTCTTCCACTCTCTTCCCACTTCTCTCTACCCTCTCTCACTTTTATCCTTTCTTTCTCACTTTCTTCCTCTTCCCCCTCTCTCTGTGTCTGTCTAGCAAAGACACCTAGTTTGGAATTACCATAATTGCTTGATCAAGTTTAACTTGTAGCTAGACACCTCAATATGACAGACATATAATTGGAATCAATGGAATGGTATCAACCTCGTCACGTTTGATACCATTCCATTTACATTCCAGACATTATTATGAGCCATCCTCCCCTCAGCAGCCTCCACTGAACTATATGTTTAGCTAGCAACATGTAGATGACCAATTAGCTAGATGGAAAACGGTTGTTGAAAAAATGGTTGTACATAGCTAAATCCGTCCAGTTACCTAATAGAAGTGAACTGCTTAATGTCTGAATGTTGCGCCTCTTGTCGAGATCAGTGGTGCCTTCATAGTACTTCGCCTAGTTGTAAAGATAAAAGAAAATCTCCTCGAGGGATGCCATTGAAACCCAAGCTACATTCAAACAGAAAGCTACAATAACAGTTACAGTAGCTAGCTAACTAACATTAGCTAAATACAACTGTTTGGCTAGCTAGCTGGCTACCTGACAAGGCAGGCTGAGGTAAATAAATTGCTAGCAATGTCAATCTAAAAACATCTTAAATGATTTCTTCCTATTTAACAATATTTTACATTTAACATTACATTTAAGTCATTTAGCAGACGCTCTTATATGAAGACAAATAAATGGTAAAGAAAGAGTGTTCTACTAGAACTTCCACCACCCTCCTTCCTTCGTGAGCCCTACGAGGTAAAATAGAGCCAAGCATCCAAGCATAGCATAGCAACGGACGCTTTGATTCATCTCGTAATCTGGTCAAAATTTTGTTCTAGCAACAACCCTTGCAATGGAAGCCAGAATTGATCGAATCCCATTGTGATGCAGGGAGGGGAGGGACACTTTATGGCAGGGGAACACTATTTGGCATACTAGGCCCTGAGTCTGAACCGCTCCCTGTGCAACTGGGTCTTGGACTTCCTGGCGGGCCGACCCCAAATGGTGAAGGTAGGCAACAACGCCTCCGCCACGCTGATCCTCAACACGGGGGCCCCTCAGGGGTGAATGCTCAGTCCCCTCCTGTAGCCCCTGTTCAACCATGACTGTGCGGCCACTCACGTCTCCAGCTCAATCATTCAGTTTGCTGACGTCACAACAGTGGTAAGCCTGATTACCAACAACATGAGACAGCCTACTGGCGAGAGCCCAACACATCATCGGGGGCACACTGACTGCCCTCCAGGATATCTACAACACCCGGTGTCACAGGAAGGCCAAGAAGATCATCGAGGACCTCGGCCACCCGAGCCACGGCCTCTTCACCACACCACCATCTAAAGGGCAGAAACAGTACAGGTGCATCAACCTGGGACCGAGAGACTGATAAACAGCTTCTATCTCCAGGCCATCAGACTGTTAAACAGTCACCACGAGTCAGCCTTTGCCCAGTACAGTGCCCTGAACCTTATTCACTGTTAATAGCCATCTACCACCCGGTACCTCTACCCTGCACTTTAGAGACTGCAGCCCTATGTACTTTAATAATGTTTAATAAGGTTTACATACTGTTTTACCCATTTTAGATGTATATACTGTATTCTAGCCATGGCTTATCCTACTTATCTTAATATAAAAGGTGTGTACGTCCAATAAACGTAGATTTGTTTTGACGTACAATCCATGTTCTGGGTCTCAGTGTTCTGAGCTCTTAAGTTCCCATTGCACACGTGTGGCATGAGTTGGAATGTTAATCTCAATGTCCTGGCTAAATTCCAAACCTGGCCCTCAGTTTCCAATGGGCTCATTCAACCTCTCTATTCCTGTCGTATTTGTAAATGAGAATGTGCTCTTAATTAACTTAATTTCCTCACTCCCTAGTAGCTGACCGGTTCTACATGATACTCTTTATTTCAGTCCTGGGCTCAGATTCACAAAACATTTCTTACGCAAAAACTTAAGAAATAAGTAGTTCATAAGTTAGTTCGTAAGTGCAATTCCCCAACAATATCATAAAATTGAATGATTTTCTCAGGAACTTCTCAACGATGTTTTTTTCTTGGCAACCATTTTAGCTAGCTAGCTATCTAGCTAGCAATGACAGCTAGCTAGCCATCTTGTTAGCATATTTCTTACTAAGATTACTGTTATAAAACATGTTCTTGGGTTTAAAATAATCAATACGGAAAATTTCAGATGACGTTTGTGAGTGAATTAAACATGTTCAATTGCTTTCTGGAGCTTTTTCTCTCACTACCCTGAGTTTAAGACAAAGGGTATCTTGGAATTAAGAACATTTCCAATAACTTCATTTTCAAGAATCAAATGTATTCTTAACTTTTTGCTTAAGGAAAAACATAAGAAATAGCACAAGATAATTTCCAATAAACTTTTTAAGGAATAGCAACTTTGCTTAACTTTATTCTAAAGTCTATAGTTAAGGAATAAATGGCAGTTAAGAGGAAATGTCTTAAGAAGGTTTTGTGAATCTAGGCCCTGGACCTGTCTAGGCCCTGGACCTCTATACCGGAGTATGTAGTTAATTACTTGCATCAGGTGTATTTGTACTGTCCTGTTCTAGAACGCATACCTTGTGGTTCCCCCCCAGGACCTTGATTGAAAATCCCTGCTCATCTAGAATCTAGAGGCACCTTTTGACTTCACACCATGTCATGTGACGATTCAAAGGGGGTGGAGCTCCACTAGTATAGAATGTGTGTGTATTCAGCCCAGACTCAGTTGAGCTGTATCTACAGACTGAGAATGACTAATTCATCATTTATCTGGTTTAGCTCTCTCTGCACACTCCCAAGCTGCAACGCTCAGCTCTGTCTCCCAAGTCTCTCCTGGTGGTGTGTGTGTGTGTGTGTGTGTGTGTGTGTGTGTGTGTGTGTGTGTGTGTGTGTGTGTGTGTGTGTGTGTGTGTGTGTGTGTGTGTGTGTGTGTGTGTGTGTGTGTGTGTGTGTGTGTGTGTGTGTGTGTGTGTGTGTGTGTGTGAGGCTGCGGTTTCCCTGGAACATTCTGCCCAATTCTGTTTGCTAAGTTTCTGCCTGCTGGTATGTTTCTAATCACCACCCAAGAGTTGCCCGTGTTTTCAAAACGTTGAACTCTCTAAGACCTGAAGACTTGTGCTGTAGGTCTCTTAGGTAATAGCTCAGCAGGCTAAAACACTGTTGTGGCATGCAGGATCTCTCCAGTGTGAGTATCTCTGTATCTCCACTGTGTGTGTGTATCTCTGTCTCCAGTGTGCGTCTGTGTGTGTGTATATCTCTTTCTCCAGTGTGTGTGTATTTGTGTGCTCTCTCCCGTGTTTGTCTAAGCACTCTTCAATGTTTCAAATTGTTCACAAAAGTTCCAAGATAGCGTAGCAGTGCAGACATGGTTTGATGTTCTGTACATTTTTGTATTTTTCATCTTTTTTTTGTATATATTTAAAATGTATTTTCAAAATCTTTTTTATTTTTACATTAAATATACCTTCCGGTAACCCGCCTCGCCCAATGTGATACGGATCCGCTATTTTTAGACCTTATAGCCAGAACCTCCATCAGGAGCTAGCCATCAGAAGCTAATCAGCTAATAGATAACTAGCTATTTAGTCATTGTCAGCCACTGCTAGCGGCCTTTACCTTCTGCACAGACACTAGCCGCTTTTAGCCTGGATAATACTTGCCAGCCTGCCAGTATCGGACTGTTTTCTCCACTACAACACCAGATTCCTGCCGTAAGCCCTGGACCATTACCTTCTGCCACTGAGTGTCCCAGCCCCGAATCTAGCTCTGAGCCAGGCCCACCTCCCGGCCTGCTCAGTGATCACTCGGTTACACAGCTGATGCCTCCCAGACTCTACCCCAACATGGATAGAATCCACTATTCCACCGGATCCTTGCCTTAAGCTCTGGACCTTTGCAACGGATCATCACTGCTAGCTAGCTGCTACCGAGTGGCTATAGCGGCTAATGTCCCTGTCCCGAAGCTAGCACCTGTTAGCCGCGAGCCAGGCGCATCTCCCGGCTAGCAAACTAAATTACTAGAACTACAATACCTCTTTCGCCAACTGGCCTGGACCCTTTGTCGACACGGCGCCCCGCCAAACCACCACGTCTGGTCTGCCGACGTAACTCCATCCACTGTGTCCTCAACCGGAATTCGGAGCAGGCACTTTTACTAGCCCCGGACTGCTAACTTTAAACGCTGTGTCTCCTGGTTGCTAGCGTAGTAACAACTACCCCGGCTTCCTTGTTTCATCTACTGCTGTTCACTGGACCCTATGATCACTTGGCTATATAGCTGATGCCTGCTGGACTGTTCATTGATCACGGTACTCCATTTTGTTTATTTATTTAAAAATATTTTTTAAATATTTTTTATCTGTGGGCCCCAGCCTCGAACTCAGGCCCTGTGTTTAGTTAACTGTCTATCTCTGCCCATTCATCACCATTTTACCTGTTGTCTTAGCTGTTGTTGTCTTACCCGTTATTGTCTTAGCTAGCTCTCTCAATCAACACCTGTGATTCCTTTATGCCTCGCTTTATGTCTCTCTCAAATGTCAACATGCCTTGTATCCTGTTTTTTAGGAGAGTTATCATTGTTTTACTTTACTGCGGAGCCCCTAGTTCCATTCAACATGCCTGAGATACCTCCTTTGTCCCATCTCCCACACGTGCGGTGACATCACCCAGCATTACTAGCGCTTCCAGAGATGCAACCTCTCTTATCATCACATCAATGCCTGGGTTTACCTCCACTTTACCCGCACCCCACCATACCTCTGTCTGTACATTATGCTCTGAATCTATTCTACCACGCCCAGAAATCTGCTCCTTTTATTCTCTGTCCCCAATGAATTAGACGACCAGTTTTGATAGCCTTTAGCCGTACCCTCATCCTACTCCTCTGTTCCTCGGGTGATGTAGAGGTTAACCCAGGCCCTGTGTATCCCCAGGCACTCTCATTTGTTTTATTCCGTAACCGAAAAAGCCTTGGTTTCTTGTATGTTAACATCAGAAGCCTACTCCCTTACTCACTGCTTTAGCACACTCTACCAACCCTGATGTCCTTGCCGTGTCTGAATCCTGGCTTAGGAAGGCCACCAAAAATTCTACAACATTTTCCGTCAAGATAGAACTGTCGAAGGGAGGGGAGTTGCAATCTACTGCAGAGATAGCCTTCAAAGTTCTGTCATACTTCCCAGGTCTATGGCGAAACAGTTCGAGCTTCTAATTTTAAAAATGAATCTCTCCAGAAATAAGTCTCTCAATGTTGCTGCCTGTTATAGACCCCCCTCAGCTCCCAGCTGTGCCCTGGACACCATATGTGAATTGATTGCCCCCCATCTATCTTCAGAGTTCGTTCTATTAGGTGACCTAAAGTCCTACAATCGAAGCTAGATGCCCTCAATCTCACACAAATTATCAACAAACCCACCAGGTACAAACCTAAATCCATAAACATGGGCACCCTCATAGATATTATCCTGACCAACTTGCCCTCCAAATACACTTTTGCTGTTTTCAATCATGATTTCAGCGATCATTGCCTCATTGCCTGCATCCGCTATGGGTCCGCGGTCAAACGACCACCCCTCATCACTGTCAAACACTCCCTAAAACACTTCTGCCAGCAGGCCTTTCTAATCGACCTGGCCTGGGTATCCTGGAAGGAAATTGACCTCATGTCATGTTTTGTCATTTATTATCTTGTCTTGTCCCTGTGCTTCCCATTCTATTCGTTTCCCTCTGCTGGTCTTATTAGGTTCTTTCCCTCTTTCTATCCCTCTCTCTCCCCCTCCCTCTCTCAGTTGCTGCCCCTCTCATTTACTTCTGTCAAGTCTCTCTCGCTCTCTCTTCTCTCTATCGTTCCGTTCCTGCTCCCAGCTGTTCCTATTCCCCTAATCAATCATTTAGTCTTCCCACACCTGTTCCCGATCCTTTCCCCTGATTAGAGTCCCTATTTCTTCCTTTGTGTTCCGTTCCTGTCCTGTCGGTTCCTTGTCTAGAATTCACCGTGCTGTGTTTGTGTATCGCCCTGTCGTGTCGTGTTTTCCTCAGATGCTGCGTGGTGAGCAGGTGTCTGAGTCTGTCTGGTTCAAGTGCCTTCCCGAGGCAACCTGCTGTTCACCTGCTGTTCAAGATCGAGTCTCCAGTTTGTCCTCGTCATTTCGAGTGAAAGTTGTGTTTTTTGTTTGTATTTACTTTACTGGATTAAAGACTCTGTTTTCGCCAAGTCGCTTTTGGGTCCTCTTTCACCTGCATGACACCTCATTCCGCCAGTCGAGGATGCCTGGTCGTTCTTTAAAAGTAATTTCCTCACCATCTTAAATAAGCATTCCCCTTTCAAAAAATGTCGAACTAAGAACAGATATAGCCCTTGGTTCACTCCAGACCTGACTGCCCTCGACCAGCACAAAAACATCTTGCGGCGGACTGCACTAGCATTGAATAGTCCCCGCGATATGCAACTTTTCAGGGAAATCAGGTACCAATGCTTTTTCAAAAAGCTCCCAAAAGGTTTTGGGACACTGTAAAGTCCATGGAGAACAAGAGCACCTCATCCCAGCTGCCCACTGCACTGAGGCTAGTTAACACTGTCACCACTGATAAATCCACGATAATCGAGAATTTCAATAAGCATTTCACCATGGCTGGAGAAGCTTTCCTCCTGGCTACCCCAACCCCGGCCAACAGCTCTGCACCCAACGCAGCTACTTGCCCAAGCCTCCCCAGCTTCTCCTTCACCCAAATCCAGATAGCAGATGTTCTGAAAGAGCTACAAAACCTGTACCCGTACAAATCAGCTGGGCTAGACAACCTGGACCCTCTCTTTCTAAAATTATCCACCGCCATTTGGTTTCTCAAATGACTGCCTCACCTGGTTCACCAACTACTTCTCAGACAGAGTTCAGTGTGTCAAATCGGAGGGCCTGTTGTCCGGACCTCTGGCAGTCTCTATAGGGGTACCACAGGGTTCAATTCTCGGGCCGACTCTTTTCTCTGTATATATCAACGATGTCGCTCTTGCTACAAAGGCTCCTTTACTCACGCCACCAAACATACCCTCGTAAAACTGACTATCCTACCGATCCTCGACTTCGGCGATGTCATTTATAAAATAGCCTCCAACACTCTACTCAGCAAACTGGATGCAGTCTATCACATGTGCCATCCGTTTTGTCACCAAAGCCCCATATACCACCCACCACTCTATGCTCTAGTCGGCTGGCCCTCGCTACCAATTCGTCGCCAGACCCACTGGCTCCAGGTCATCTACAAGTCTATGCTAGGTAAATCTCCACCTTATCTCAGCTCACTGGTCACAATAACAACACCCACCCGTAGCACGTGTTCCATCAGGTATATTTCACTGGTCATCCCCAAAGCCCACACCTCCTTTGGATGCCTTTCCTTCCAGTTCTCTGCTGCCAATGACTGGAACAAATGACAAAAATCACTGCAGCTGGACACTTATATTTCCCTCACTTTAAACATCAGCTATCTGAGCAGCTAACCGATCGCTGCAGCTGTACATAGCCCATCTATAAATAGCCCATCCAACTACCTCATTCCCATATTGTTTTTATTTACCTTTCTGCTCTTTTGCACACCAGCATTTCTACTTGCACATCATCATCTGCACATCGATCACTCCCGTGTAAATTTGCTAAATTGTAATTACTTCGCTACTAATGCCTATTTAAATAAAGGTGACATTTTTAAAAAACTCTGTGTTTGCTCCCCCCAATCCCACAGTAGGCGAGATCACATGATGCAGTATAGAAACTAAAAGTGGCATCAAAAGTGCCACACACGGTGTGCCACCAAATCGGGCAAATGTGTTTAAAAATGAATACTGTCCTGATACCGGGAGCCCGGATTCAATGGAATAGTGATGAGTGGGGCTTTCTGAAAGCCTAACCCCACATTTAGGCCTGGACCCGGTATTTCTCTGTCTCCTGCGAGGCAGCTCTTCAGGGTGGGAGGGGTGTCTTATTAGGGTTGTCGCGATACTCGTAAGTATCGTGGCAAGGAAACAAAACATGAAGCGAATTTAATCTCTTAAGAGAAACAGTCCTGATGTTCACCTAGAGTCACATTTGTTTGTTTTGCAAGCTCCTGAGTGGCGCTGTGGTCTAAGGCACTGCGTCTCAGTGCAAGAGGTGTCACTACAGACCCAGGTTTGATTCCAGTCTGCATCACAACTGGCTGCGATTGTCCCTTAGGGCGGTGCACAATGTCCTAGAGTTGAGCGGGTTAGGGTTTGGCTGGGCTATCATTGTAAATAAGAATTTGTTCTTAACTGACACACACACCAGAGGTCCAATTAGTGAAGAGAAGTCACCTCAGACAGGCCCAGCTCCTGAGCTCCCATCAGAATCAGATATGAATTTAAAATGGAAAATGTATGTGTTCATGCAACAACAACAAAAAGTTGCATCGAACAGTATCGCATCAATTCGTTCCCCTAATCATACCGAATCGTTTGAAACTAAAACATATAGTTTCTGTATTATATCGGAGCCCATGCATCTAGATGCATATTGAATCGTTCATCAAAGGAGAGATGCACATCCCTAGTGTGTGTGTGTAGATGTATTACTATCTGTGTGTGTTGCTATGATTTAATCTGTTTTAGGGTGTGTTTATGTGTGCGTGTGTGTGAGAGAGAGAGAAAGAGAGAGAGACACAGTTTATGTATTTTTGGGGCCTCTCGCCGAGCTGTCAGAGAAGTAATTACAGGAGTATCTGAGCTGTCTGGGATGGAGGGAGAGAGTGGTGGGAGGCAGGCGAACGGATGGGATCTACTCACTGTTGTGGAAAATAGGATTCATTTTCATGTTGAATTGAAGATAGTGGATCGTTTTTTAATATAGGGATTAATAAATGTGACTAAATGCTCAGAATTCCGGATAAGGTATTGGCACGTCTATGGTGAACATGTTGCATAAACATGGTCAGAGACTTGGAAGTTAGAGGAGGTCAGAGACCTGGAGGTTAGAGGAGGTCAGAGACCTGGAGGTTAGAGGAGGTCAGAGACCTGGCTGTGTGGTGCCAGGACAACAACCTCTCACTCAACATGATCAAGATCACGTGATCAAGACACGTGATCAAGGAGATGATTGTGGACTACAGAAAAAGGAGGACTGAGCACGCCCCCATTCCCATCGACCGACCGGGCTGGGGTGGAGCAGGAGTAGGTAGCCTACATAAGCACGGCACACACACTGGAATAGATTTTCAGCTGGCAGGCAGACACCGGAATATGTTTCTGAGTGACAGAGCGAGGGCTTTGCATACGTGCTTTGTGCGTTTTTAGTGGGACTGGAAAAAAATGCCTGGAGCGCAAAATAACTTTATTAACTGGTTACCGTGCTCTTTAAAATAACGGTTCTATTCCGGCACATTATAGATCACTTTCATTCCCGGCTCTGGTTCTGTTTCTCAAAAAATATAATTTTGAGGTTTTCGGTTCTGTTTCCTGAACCGGTTCCAACCCTTGCTAGTAGTTGCAAAATGGAGCCCAAACCCTGCATAATTGGTTTCCTATATGCAGGAAACCCATTGGGCACAGATGTAAGTTCAACGTTTTGATTTACATTTGTTTGAGTTGTCAACTAATGTGAATTCAACAAAACATTTCACCATTGTATTGGATTTAGGTCAAAAGTTGGGTGAAAAAAAATGAAATTCCCTTACATTGATGCCTTTTTCAAAAATCCTATCAGTTCTCCACGTTGATTCAACGTCATCGTTGAATTTTTGTTGTTGAAATGACATGGAAACAACGTTGATTCAACCAGTTTATATGGGAAGGAAGAAAAAAGGAGTGGAAAACCTCTTCTCTGTATATCACGATGCTATGGGTTTTCTGTCCATTCTTCTTAATTAGTGTTCGCGTTCCACCACCTAATGGGATTTGACTGCAATATATGGTTTGTTAGCCTGTTAGCCACCTAGCGTTCCTTGAGAAAAAAAACATTGAGAATAGCCCCAGAATCACTTACAACTAAGACCTCTACCACGCTCATGTCCTGTAATCCTTGTGTCAGTTTGTTTCCCCACTATCTGAGTCACCTCATCAGTCCCCTACTGTGCCATGCCCAGGCTTGCCTCTCCAAATCAAAACTCACACACCCACTCAAAACAAATTCACCTGGGTGTCTAATGGGAGGTGGAGGGAAGGTGATAATCGCACTGTGTTGGCTATGGACAACACTTTGATTCCTGCTGCTTGGCCATCCCTGGCCTGTATCCTTATGCCACAAAGTTGAAAATCAAAGGGCCCCTTTTGAAAATAATGGAGTTGGCCGCTGGGGCTTGCCCAAAGCACCCGGGCAGGTGCCAGCTCTCTTGTGATATTCCTGATCTGGTGACCATCATTACAGTGGACCTCTGATGGGACACGGAAATCACTTTGATCCTCTGATATTTAACGGCAGAAAAAGGGTTGATGGGATTGGAACTTAGGACCGAATGGGGTTGTGTTTGTGAACCCACTCAGTATGGATCCAGAAACGGGCAGCCTTGCTATTTGACATCCTCTTCTCTAGCGCACAGTCCAGCACAGTGCCAGTGTAGGGTCCTAGTTTTGCATTCACAGTGCCCAGGAAGTAGATCAGGGACTGCAGCTGTGGTGCACTGGGGGCGTGGTTCTGTGAATATATTTTTCTCTTACGACTGTATCTGATGGTGGATCTCTGAAAAAATACAGATTGATGCCGAAGGGGATGGCTGCCATTTTACAATCCTGTAACCAATTGTGCTGTTGTGTATGTTTTTTTCACGTGATTTGTAACTTATTTTGTACATAATGTTTCTGCCGAGAGCTTCTAGATATCAGGACTGCGATTACTCACCCCGTACTGGAGGAATACTTTTCCTTCAACGAGTCAAATGGGAAGGATTTACTTCAGATGCCCGACAAGGCCCTCATCCCGGTCATTCGCAGGAGAAAGAGACAGAGGTATCGGGGACGAAGGTCCAGGTGCCTTGTAAGGATCCGTCGACGAGAGGGTAATCTAGCTATACCATTGGTTCTATTAGCCAGCGTTCAATCAATCGATAATAAAATAGATGAACTACGATCACGTATATCCTACCAACGGGACATATACAATTGTAATATCTTATGTTTCACGAGTAGAGGCTTAACAACGACATGAATAAAATACAGCTGGCAGGTTTTAAGCTTTTTCGTCAGGATAGAATAGGATAGCGGCCTCTGGTAAGACAAGGGGTGGCGGTCTATGTATATTTGTAAACAACAGCTGGTATACAAGGTTTTGCTCGACTATTTACCCCAGAGAGTTTCCATCTGTATTTTTCAACGCTGTCTTTATACCACCACAAACCGATGCCGGCACTAAGACGGCACTCAATGACCTGTATACGGTCATAAGCAAACAAACCAGAGGTGGCACTCCTAGTGGCCAGGGACTTTAATAAAGGGAAACTCAAATCCGTTTTTACCTAATTTCTATTAGCATGTTAAATGTGCAACCAGAGGGAAAAAAACTCCAGACCACCTTTACTCCACACACAGAGACACGTACAAAGCTCTCCCTCGCCCTCCATCAAGGAGCTGGACTCTAACCCGGAAGCTTATAAGAAATCCTGCTATGCCCTCCGACGAACCATCAAACAGGCAAAGCGTCAATACAGGACTAAGATTGAATCATACTACACCGGCTCCGACACTCGTCGGATGTTGCAGGGCTTGTAAACTATTACAGTCTACAAAGGGAAGCACAGCCGCGAGCTGCCCAGTACACGCGAGCCTACCAGATGAGCTAAATTACTTCTATGCTTGCTTCGAGGCAAGTAACCCTGAAGCATACATGAGGCCATCAGCTGTTCCGGATGATTGTGTGATCACGCTCTCCATAGCCAATGTGAGTAAGATCTTTAAACAGGTCAACATTCACAAGGCCGCAGGGCCAGACGGATAAGCCGGACGTGTACTCCGAGCATGCGCTTACCAACTGGCAAGTGTCTTCACTGACATTTTCAACCTGTCCTTGACTGAGTCTGTAATACCAACATGTTTCAAGCAGACCACGGTAGTCTCTGTGCCCAAGAACACTAAGGTAACCTGCCTAAATGACTATCAACCCGTAGCACTCACGTCTGTAGCCATGAAGTGCTTTGAAAGGCTTGTCATGGCTCACATCAACACCATTATCCCAGAAACCCTAGACCCACTCCAATTTGTCTACCTCCCCAACAGATCCACAGATGATGCAATTTCTATTGCACTCAACTCTGCCCTTTCACACCTGGACAAAAGGAACTATTTGAGAATGCTATTCATTGACTACAGCTCAGCGATCAACACCATAGGACCCGCAAAGCTCATCACTAAGCTAAGGACCCTGGGACGAAACACCTCCCTTTGGACTTCCTGACAGGCTGCCCCCAAGTGGTGAGGGTAAGTAACACATCCGCCATGCTGATCCTCAACACAGGGGCCCTCAGGGGTGCTCGCTCAGTCCCCTCCTGTACTCCCTGTTCACTCATGACTGCATGGCCAGGCATGACTCCAACACCATCATCAAGATTGCAGATGACACAACAGTGGTAGGCCTGATAATCAATAACGATGAGAAAGCCTGTAGGGAGGAGGTCTGAGACCTGGCCATGTAGTACCAGGACAACAACCTCTCCCTCAACATGATCAAGACAAAGGAGATGATTGGGGAATACAGGAAAAGGAGAACAGAGCACTCCCCTATTCTCATCAACGGGGCTGCAGTGGAGCAGGTTGAGAGCTTCAAGTTCCTTGGTGTTCACATCACCAACAAACTATCATCAAACAATCATGGTCCAAAAACACTAAGACAGTCGTGAAGAGGGCACGACAAAGCCTATTCCCCCCCAGGAGACTGAAAGATTTGGCTTCGGTCCTCAGTTCCTCAAAAGGTTCTACAGCTGCACAATCGAGAAAATCCTGACTGGTTGTATCACTGCCTGGTATGGCAACTGCTCGGCCTCCGACTGCAAGGCACGACAGAGTGTAGTGTGTACGGCCCAGTACATCACTGGGGCCAAGATTCCTGCCATCCAGGACCTATATACCAGGCAGTGTCAGAGGAAGGCCCTAAAGTTAGTCAAAGACTCCAGCCACCCTTGTCATAGAATGTTCTCTCTGCTTCCGCACGGCAAGCGGTATCGGAGCGCTAAGTCTAGGTACAAGAGGCTTCTAAACAGCTTCTACCCGCAAGCCGTAAGACTCCTGACCAGCTAATCAAAGGGCTACCCAGACCCGTCTTTTACGCTGCTGCTACTCTCTGTTTATTATTTATGCATAGTCACTTTAACTCTACCTACATGTACATATTACCTCAATTACCTTGACTAACCGGTGCCCCCAGACATTGACTCTGTACCGGTTCCCCTTATATAGTCTCGCTATTGTTATTTTACTGCTGCTGTTTAATCTTTTTTTCACTTAACACTTTTTTTCATCTTAAAACTTCTTTAAGCATTGTTGGTTAAGGGCTTGTAAGTAAGCATTTCACTGTAAGGTTTTATTCGGGGCATGTGACAAATACGATTTGATTTTGTGAGCAGCTGAGGTAAGGTGCAGTGGTGCCCTGGGCTACGACAAGCTGTGACCCACATGGCTCACCCAACCCACACCCCCCTCAGGGCATCAAGTACAGTAGCCCTTACACAAAAGGTCAGGGCCCCATGTGAAGCAAGTAGTGCTGAGCGATTAACCGAAATGTCGTTGATTTTCTTTTTTTTACAACTAATTGACCGTCACCTGTTCAATGATTTCCATTTTGTTCGAGATTGATAGCTGATATTCAGCAGTCATAAAAATATGCCTTATTTACTTTGAAGACCTGTTACAGTTTTCAACCCATATAATCATATAATCAAAATATTATAGAAAATAATAATTGAACAGAAACTGAACTGACCTCAAAAAGCACTAATCGTTCAGAACTTGAAGCAAGATGAGTGTTTGGGACAATTACGCAGCTATGTTATTGTGTAGCAGTCAGTACATCCTAACAGCTAGCTAGCCTAAAACGCACCTTTTCAGATCCTCGTGTTGGACTGAACCGTAATTTCTCTGTCATAATGACACACTGAAGATGTTGCCTGGGGTTGTTACACCTGCAGGCCAGTGCTACATCTGGAACGGTGACACAAACAGCCTTGGTCACGCCGTTCAGGTATGAGCAAATACGATACCTTAAGTAGCGCCCGTTCACCGGTTTGATGTTTGCCGTCTATGTTTTCGGAGGAGAGGTTGCAATTAACATTGGAGACGCCAAAATGTCACAAATGAAGGATGGTGTAATCGGAGTGACAACATGACAGTGAACAACTCCGCCCAGGGGTTGGGGGGCGGGGGGTTCTGTCTTGCTCCACGACCAACATGGCTGGTCCTGTCATCTCGCTTCATTGCCACCAGCTGTGTGGGCCATGTTGACATCCAGTGTGACACCACCCATGGTGTTTTGTCATCACGGCTTCCTCAGCTTCCCGAGGAGAGACAGTGAGTGCGCCGGACAGGTACATGCACAGCGTATGATCCTCAAAGCCTTGACACGCTGTGGTCTAGCGGTCCGTAAAAATTGACTAGCAGCCCGGCAAATTGAGAATGAGATCGGGAACTAGGGAGGATGAGCAACTTTGGTGGAATTTTTTTGTGGCATGTTCTGTGAGTAGGTGCAATGTGGGATTCAGTTGACTCAAGTTTATCTGAGTATTGTTAAACCACAGCGCTATCACACCCTCGGATTCGTCCTGCTGTGCCGAACACTAAGATAAATAAATAGGGAATTGGAAGAACTTGACGATTGCTTTCTGATTTCCACGAATATAACAGTGAAAGTCATTTCCTGAAAGGTCTTCAAGCGCCCATAAAAGTACTTTGTTTCACTTAACAAAATGTACATTTGCACAGAATTAAAAACTCACTCTTGTCTGAAGAGTCTCTGAATACAGACAGAGGGAAGACCCTGACAGTCTGTCTGCAAGACATCTTATGCCAAAAGCTGCACCCTTGTCTGAGAGAAGAAGAGACAGAATCCCAGATGGAAAGTCAAGTCAAGTCAAAAGCACTCTCCGAAATGTCAAGAGCTAGGTAAGGGCCTTGAAATATCTGTGGTAATGTGAATCTCTTGGGGCTGCAGTCAGGTTCTCTCTTCTCTCTTCTGGCACTCGTCCGCCCCGTGTGACAGCTCTCGACTCCTGTGATTTATTAACTGGTGGCAATGACAGTTCACGTGCGGTAGCTTACCGCAGAATCAGCTTTCATTTATACTGTCTCGAATCGTGGGATTTGTTTTGTCTGTCTCGTCTTTTGTGGTCGTCTTGTGTATTCCGTTGTTGCTTTGTATTCTTTCATCTTTTCCTTTGTTATGTCTGCTGGTGTGAATTGGTGGAATGCCAAATGTTTACATATTGCATATAGGATAACCTACTGCGTTTTATATGTTCCACAAGGTTGTGGTGCTTTATGTATTGATTGCAATTGCAGAATCTGCCTATGCCCAGAGAGAGCGAGAGAGCGAGAGAGCGAGAGAACAAACCAGGCAGGCAAGCCCAAATCTACCAAACTATTCCGACTGGTTAAGGCAAGGGTTAAGGTTTGGTTTAAGGTGAAAACAGAAGAAGAAAAAAACAGAGCACAGCACTAGGATTAAACCTGTGATCCTCGGAGCCACGTGCCTACTTGATGCGCGTTCACGTTGCCTCTAGTGGATGGTATCGAAGGCGCCTCCTGACGTCCTGGGGGCCTGGACAGAATATTGAAGTAATATCTGGTGTGATCCCGCTGATACTCTACACTGCTTGCATTAACAGATTGTTTCACCGTGCTTTCTGAGGCCTGGCCATTTTCATTTCTAAGCCGTTCGTGTTATGGTCTCCGCTCTTGAAATAGCCTTAGTAGCGAGGAGAGAACAGATTAACTCTGGAGAGGCGGGCCTCATCATTCATGCCTGTCACCAGCCCTCATTCATAAACACAATATCTGCAAATCCAATAATGTTACAAACGTTTTTTGTTTGTTTGTTTGGAGCCATCATATTCTATCTTTGTTGTGCTGGTGGCAGCGGTGGGATATTTGGGGTTAATTCCAACTAGTCCCTACTAAATACCCGCCATGCCCATCTGTGACACATATCGATTTTATTGACTTAATACGCCACGTTACTTTTGTGAAAGAAACACTTGAACTATTAACCATTTTATCGATGGCCCAAGTACAGAAGGTGAACGTTCAATGTGAAGTTACAATTACATGAATGTCAGATATGCATTCACCAACATCTATGTTTTATCTGCTCATGACACTGTTCATGACACTGTTCATGACACTGTTCATGACACTGTTCATGACACTGTTCATGACACTGTTCACACCCCTCTTGTTTTGCTGTTTTTAAGCTAATTCCCTGCAATATTTTACACATTTATGTCTTATGTATGTTCATGTGATATCGGAGTGACTCAAAGTTCACAACAAAAGCAAAACAACAGATGACATGGGCTAGTTGATCAACTGGGTATTTCCGACAAGTTATAAATAGCTCTCTCTACAATGACTGACATGACAAGAGGAAAACTGCTGATGCACTAGCCAATTTTGAAATTGCACCTTGTGCATTTTACCGTTACAACTTTCAAGTGCACTGTAATTTGAAAGTCCAACTGAGTTCCTTTTTCATTTGTTCATCTCGCCTAGTTTGGGAACCGCTTGTAACAATGTGTGCTGAGAGTCGGGAAGCAAGTTCAGGGAGTGAGTGTTTTAATAATGAAATGAAACCAACACATAACACAAACAACACACTGGCATGACCCAGGAACAGAAACAATAACGCCTAGGGAAGGAACCAAAGGGAGTGACATATATAGGGAAGGTAATCAGGGAGGTGATGGAGTCCAGGTGAGTCTAATGATGTGCAAGTGAGCGTACCGATGGTGACAGGTGTGGGCCATAACGAGCATCCTGGTGACCTAGAGGCTGGAGAGGGGGCACACTTGACACTGCTGCCATACATTATCATAGATGGCTTTTTAACAGCTAGCTAGCCTATGCATAACACAGTGCCAGGGGCAATAGTGTTAGGGCCCTTGTAACCTTCTCCGCTTACTGACACTTCGACCTTGGTGCCTCGCTGACCCGCAAGTTGCGTAGTTTACACTTTGACTCTAGGTGTTAACATTCCCACCTCATTAGCGGAGCGTAACCGTGAGGCTACAGTTGGCCGCCGCTGACGGGCTTGGACTCACTCCGACTCGCTCTACCTGCTGTCCTTAAAAAAGGGCACGCCGCTCGAGGTATTGAAGGTATCTTCTCCATGCTGCTCCATTGCAAAAAATGTATCTCCACTGCCTGCCAAAGAAAAAGACCAGGGGAGATTCCCTCATGCATAAATCCTTATCAAAGTTGGTGGCAAGTGAATGAAAATGAAAACTTGGAAGAGCTGGGCTGTATTTCCCCTTAAGCTAAATTAATACTTTGAGGGGTGTGTCAATCACCGGGTCTAGCCTCCACGGTGACAAGAGCTGATAGAAGCCAGGCCTCAGGGCACTTGAAAGCCAGCCGAGCAGCCTGTAAGGGCTCTGTCTCACAACCTTGTCAAGGTCCAGGCTCTGTATGAACACTCCAAGCAGCTCAAATAGTCTAAACCCTGGTCCCAGCTTTGCTTTAGCGAGTCTCACGTTGAGGAGGGGTAATGCAATCCTGGTCTTATAGGTTTTAAAGACGAACTCCTCGACCCTTACTGTCTCCGCCCGTAAGTTCTCTCCACACAGCTTGAGAAACATCTCTTTGTTTTAGCCGCCAGACCTTTTGTGAAGCCTAATCGTGACAATAGCAGGTGCACATAATCCTCTTACAGAGGTCTCCTGGATGACAGATCCAAGAGGACGAAGCTTCATTTATTGCAGGTAAGGTCTTCGGCTGGAAGTCAAGGAGTGATGTGTGTGGAAAGACAATACTTCAACGCTACTGCAATGTTGCTGAGTCGTTGTAGCGATGTTGTAGAAGCGTGGTACTATGCTGTCTTTATGTTTAGCTCACGTCTGACACACAAGGAACTCGTCACTAACAGGACCAGGTTTATGACACACATACAGTACTGTAGGTACTGTAAAGCTGTTAACTGCCTGTTAAGATGAAGTGAGACACCACACTTGCTGTATATTTTGTCAAATGTTGGTTCAAGGAAAGTCAATTAACTAAGTCGTCCAGACCCAGCTGCTATTTCATTGGTGTCTATGGGAGACACACCCAATTAAGTAGGAAAGTAATTTATTTTTTCAATAGCTAACGGCCTGGGTGAACTATCTTAATTTATCCACCATCTTTGCTGCAAGCGATCGAATCGTAATGTCTGTGGAAATTTGGGTTGACTTTGGATATCCTTATGGGGCTAGTCAGGGACCATCAGTAAATTACACATTATACTTGAGGAATATGGTAAAATTCCAGTAGCTCTAAATTACAATGACTAAAAAACCTAAAAACAACTATAAATTGTAGAAATTCTTATACAAATATTGAAATAATTTAAAGGTGTGCAACATGAAAATATTGTCTCATTGACATTGTGTAATTTATTGACAGTCCCTAGCTAAGAAACAAACAAACACACACACAAACACAATGACACTCACACACTGACATACACATTTACACAAGCATATGCAGATTCAAAGGCATTGTTTTTCTCTCATCATAAGCACCTAGTTGTCAAAGTAGTTGCCTTGAAGCAGATTGCTGTGTAGTGAGGTATGCAAAATGGTAAATGTAACCATCGCTGGCTGAAAGAACCGAAACACAATTACCTGTCCGTCCATTCAGCCACTTATTTAGTGACATTAACATTGTGTTTGTCTTGATGACTTTGATTGTGCTCATTGTGAAAGGATAGAATATTTACTAATAACCATGGTCTTTGTTTTCTCTCTCCTTATCTATATGTTCTTTCTCTCTCTCTATGCTCTCTCTCTCTCTGTTCTCTCTCTATGCTCTCTCTATGCTCTCTCCCTCTCTCTATGCTCTTTCTCTATGCTCTCTCCCTCCCTCTCTCTATCCTCTCTTTCTATGCTCTCTCTCTCTATGCTCTCTCTCTCCATGCTCTCGCTCTCTCTCTGTGTGTCTCCAGGCAACATCTTTGTGGTAAGCCTGGCTGTGGCCGACCTGGTGGTGGCCATCTACCCCTACCCTCTGGTCCTCACCTCCATCTTCCACAAAGGCTGGAACCTGGGCTATGTCCACTGCCAGATCAGCGGTTTTCTCATGGGCGTCAGCGTCATTGGCTCCATCTTCAACATCACCGGCATTGCCATCAACCGCTACTGTTATATATGTCACAGCCTTAAGTACGACAAGCTGTACAGTGACAAGAACTCAGTGTGTTACGTCCTACTCATCTGGGCATTGACCATTGTGGCCATCGTGCCGAATCTCTTCGTGGGTTCGTTGCAGTATGACCCCAGGGTGTATTCGTGTACGTTCGAGCAGTCGGCGAGTTCGGCATACACTATCGCCGTGGTCTTCTTCCACTTCATCCTACCGATCATGATCGTCACCTACTGCTACCTGAGGATCTGGATCCTGGTCATTCAAGTTAGGCGACGGGTCAAACCGGACAATAGACCAAAACTGACGCCAAACGACGTGAGGAACTTCGTGACTATGTTTGTGGTGTTTGTGCTGTTCGCCGTGTGCTGGGCACCGCTCAACTTCATCGGGCTGGCGGTGGCCATCAACCCAGAGGTGGTGGTGCCTCTCATCCCCGAGTGGCTCTTCGTGGCGAGCTACTTCATGGCCTACTTCAACAGCTGCCTTAATGCCATCGTGTACGGGGTGCTCAACCAGAACTTCCGGCGCGAGTACAAGCGCATCGTGGTGTCGGTGTGCACGGCGCGAATCTTCTTCCACGGCAGCTCCAATGACGCGGCCGAGCGGCTCAAGAGCAAGCCGTCGCCGCTCATCACCAACAACAACCAAGTCAAGGTGGAGTCGGTGTGAGAGGACCAGCTGGTCCCAGTGCCCTCCCTACCCCTCCCCCATGGTGCGAACCCATCGATGTCTATACATCTGTAAAGTGGAAACCAGCAATATGGCGTAAGCTCAAGCTTCACCACTTTGCTCCTTGTACCTATCAAGTACACTGCAGATCTATAAACATCGGAGGGGTAAAGGAGCCCAGGGGAAGGGGTAGGGAGCGATTTGGGACTGGGTGATACTAACACATAGAAACACACATGGACAAAGGGGAAGGGGGGATTAAGGGAACCAATGTGACATAAATGAGTTAAATTAGTTTAAAAAATATAAGTGAACGGAGAAAAATGACCAAATACAAAAAACCTTCCACTTTCCGGACCGTCCGTGATCTGTGCTATCTTCACCTCTATACAATCAGAGCGAAATGGGGTAAATGTATCTGTCTTTTGCAAAAATCACTTTTGTTAGTTTTTTTCGATACCTAAAAAATATATAATGTACTTTGTTTTCATGTTTACAGTGATGATAACAGTGATTCTATGTAAGACATATATGTTTTTATTTTGTATGAAGTATATGTTATATAGATATACAAGAATATATATCAGGTTCATTTCACCAACATCGATAATCCGATGAAAGAAAATGACTAAGGTTGCAAAATTCCTGTAATTACTCAAAAGTTCCTGGGTTTTTCAGAAATTCCAGTTGGAATATTCCCAGAATCAGGAGGGAATAAACAGGAACCTTCCAACCAAGATTTATGGAAAACTGGGAACATTAGTGGAGTTCCCTGAATTTTGCAAACCTACAAATGACAAATATATCATGCCATGAAAGCCAGAACATTTCTGCAATGTCTGGTCACAGACATAACCAAAAGTGTTTTACAGATTTTACCGACGTTAATGATCATTTTTGTTGGGGTGTGACACTGTTACACTCCTTCCTTTTGGAAGGGGAAGCAACATGTTTGGATTGCTGCTTGTTTCACAATGCCCTGCGGAACTGTTTCCATCGTTCGGTGGAATAAATATGTTTTGTAAGCATGGGATTTCTTTCTGACTCACTTCTCAATCCCTTTCTGTCTTTTTCTCTCTATATCTCTGTGAGCTCTTTGTATGCATGGATCTGAGGAATCGTTCATATGAAAAATAAAGGATCAGATGTAGACATGGGGGCTCCTATTTCAGTACAGCACAACAGAACACGAGCGCACACACATATTGCAGTTCAGTTTGTTCAAATCCAATGTAATCTTTTTATTTAGATATTTTCTTGGAAAGTTATTTTGTTATATTGTTACATAAGGAAATATACTTAGTAAAGACAGTTGGGTAAAATGGACGACCTTGCCATCAGCCAGTACATTTTCACCTCTCAGCCGTTTCCTTATGACATATTTGATGAAAGCCTTTGTCAGACGACGCTCACTAAGATAAATACACTTTCAAACCCACTGAATACACTTTCATTGCCTTCGAAAACACACCAATCTCTCTCAGGCTGGGGCTGTATCGATGCGCAACGTTAATTGATGTCCCCCGACTTGGCTGATGTCCTGGCTCCACAACCCTATTTTTTTGTGCCCAGAACCAGAGATCGACAGTGCTACAAAGCTACAAATCTGCTCAGGTAATATGTGATTCGACCTGGCCCATGCAAAGGCTCAATCACTAACATTAGCTGTAAACCAACTCGATATCTATCCTGGCTGGAATTCACATTTTTTAATGATAAAATGGACTATATCAGTTTGGATTCCAGGCGATTTGAAACCACTATCTCTCATTGCAAAAGTACATTTGTTTACCACTGTTAATGATATAATTTGATAGCTTTCAGATATTCTATTTCTAACAAACAAGATTTTTCCTTCAAACATTTGAATACACTTCCTGGGCCCAGGACTCTGTAACAACTAGCTGGAAATAGTGTTTGACTTGGGATAAAAGAGTTGTCTTTTCCAATTCGGTCCATTAGACTAGTTCACCAACTCACAAATGCTATAAAGCTATAAAGACCTTTGACTATTCACTTTTAAGGGTTCATACACATTTTTTCATGACATCTCCATTACCTTTAACCACATTTCCATGACTACTATTACAGTCTACATTAGAAACTAAAGCATTATTGACACTGGGAAGCTGCTGTTACTGATCCCATGCAGGTCTACCGTCTTCTGCCGTTGTGCCCTTGATCAAAGCACTTAACCTTGATGTCAACATGTGGTCAACCCTCCATCTGGAGAGCTCCTGGGTGTGCAGGCTTGGCTTCTGATCCATCCCTGAAACACCCAAGGCTGCTTATCAAGGTCCTGTTGAGCAGCTGATGTTTAGGCTACAATTTGGTTAGACCTGGGCTTGAGGGAAAGCCTGCACCCCCAGTAACTATCCTGGAGGATAGTTGCCACCCTTGATATAAAATATTGCAGCATTACAATCAAATACTTTTGTCTTTTATAAAACGATTCCCTCATTCAATGAATCAGAGATCAAATGGATAAGGTAGGCTACTTCTAAGCAAGGTATCCAACTAGACATGTTTTCATATCAGTCTCAAATATTTGTGTTTGAGGGGAGATCTATGCAAAGCAAGTTATTTGTCATTTAGGCTATTCTTAGAATACGTTTTTTACATTGTCACAATTACATGGCTACTGTTTAATAGAGGGTCATCCCAGCCAACGGTTGCCAATTTATTTAGGCTATCTACAGTGCTGATGGAAAGGCGACAGTGACATTAATGCTTAGTTAGCTATTGTTAACTAGAGAGATAGCCAATTCAAAACATGACTTGTAGTAGTTATCTAGTTAGTCTGTTACCTGCTGCTAAAATGTTGCACTCTCTCTATTGGGGGAACGGCCCATTCGCACTAACACACACCCAGCTAGCAATGAGGAATCGGCCCAGAAGCGGCCCTCTTCTGGGGGGCCAGAACTGATTGAATCGGCCCGGAATTGTGTGCCAGACTCAGCCCGGAATCAAAATGAATGACTGCCCAGAATCCGTTTCCATCTACCGGCATCGTACGAGAATCCACCCAGAAGCGGGCCGATGCAAATTCAAATAAATGTATACAAAATTACCCGATTTAGTAATTTTAAATATTAAGAATATTAATTTTATACATACACATTATACCCATCCACAAAAGAAAAATAGTGTCGGAGGAAACACCATACACCTGGCCCACCACAGGAGTCACTACAGCATGATGGGACAAGGACATCCTGACCAGCCAAACCCTCCCCTGACGACGCTGGGCCAATTGTGCGTCGGCTCATGTGTCTCGAACCAGCATCTGTAGCAACGCAGTTTGTACTGCGATACAGTGTCTTAGACCTCTCCACCACTCGGGAGACTCCATCCTCAAAGTTTGTAATGCTCATCAATTGCCTTGCACAAACTATCAAAATACTCAACTACTACACAGGACTCTTAAACAATTTCATTTAAATGTTAATTGTATTTTTCGATCAAAGAAATAATTAGAAAATATGGAAAAAATAAATAATGAAATAAAGTCAGAAGTTTACATACACTTAGGTTGGAGTCATTAAAACTTGTTTTTCAACCAGTCAACAAATTGCTTGTTAACAAACTATAGTTTTGTCAAGTTGGTTAGGACATTTACTTTGGGCATGAGACAAGTCATTTTTCCAACAATTGTTTACAGACAGATTATTTCAATTATAATTAATAATAATAATAATAATATAATATATGCCATTTAGCAGACGCTTTTATCCAAAGCGACTTACAGTCATGTGTGCATACATTCTACATGGGTGGTCCCGGGATCAACCCACTTGGCGTTACAAGCGCCATGCTCTACCAACTGAGCTATAGAAGGACCACAATTCACTGTACCACAATTCCAGTGGGTCAGAAGTTTACATACCCAAGTTGGTTCACAAGTCTGGTTCATCCTTGGGAGCAATTTACAAATGTCTGACAGTACCACGTTCATCTGTACAAACAACAGTGCACAAGTATAAACACCATGGGAGCATGCAGCCGTTATACAGCTCAGGAATGAGGGGCAGGGTAGCATAGTGACTAGCGCACTGAGCTAGTAACCTAAAGGTTCCAAGTTTGCAACTGCATACGGGGACAAAGATCAAACTTTTTGGAGAAATGTCCTCTGGTCTGATGAAACAGAAATAGAACTTCTTGACCATCGTATGTTGGAGGAAAAAGGAGAAGGCTTGCAAGCCGAAGAACACCATAGAAAATGTGTGACCAGAACTGAAAAAGCATGTGCGGAGGCCTACAAACCTGACTCAGTTACACCAGCTCTGTCAGGAGGAATTGGACAAAATTCACCCAACTTATTGTGGGAAGTTTGTGGTAGGCTACCTGAAACATTTGACCCAAGTTTAACAATTTAAAGGCAATGCTACCAAATACTAATTGAGTGAATGTAAACTTCTGACCAACTGGGAATGTGATGAAATAAAAAAAAGCTGAAATAAATAATTCTCTCTACTACTATTCTGACATTTAACATTCTTAAAATAAAGTGGTGATCCTAACTAACCTAAGAAAAGGAATTGTTATTAGGATTAAATGTCAGGAATTGTGAAATAATGAGTTTAAATGTATTTGGCTAAGGTGTACCACATCCCCACATCCTAGCCATAAGTAATACTGCCGAAGGCGGCCCAGAATCGGAACACATGATGTCGTCTGAGTCTGACTCTCAGCCGAGTGCCCTGACTCTCAGCTGGAATCGGCCCTGATCCACTGCGCTAGCTGGGCACAGACACAAACTAAAGGGTCATTACGATAATGGATATGTTCATTTGTTGGGATTGATAATATTTGAAGGTGTGCATTCATGAATTACATTAGCAAAAATTATTACACTAATTTCCATGACTTTTCATGACCTCATTGACAACTTGGAACAACGCATCGTGCGCATTCAGGCTGGTGCATTTTCAGTCTGCACATCCTCGAACAGCCTGCTGTCACACACAGATTTACAGATAATTAAACTTGAACAAAGCGGATTCATGAAATGAATACCCACTTTCAATTGCCATTCGATGACGATCCCGTCATCATTCCACTTTGATCAATCTTTTTTTGCATGTCAAATCCTTTTTGCATGGGCCGGCTATAGGCTACTTTGTTTTACAGTGATGAGTATTGCCTTTGTTGAAGGACAAATGTCATAGGCTCCTCGACTGTGTGTGACTCGGCCCGTTTAATTCCTTTTTTTATTTGATTTAATAGGATCCCCATTCGCAGACGCCAGACAGCTAGTCTTACTGGGGTTCGACAAATAATGGAAAAAACATTATAGACAAAATACTTTACAATTTACATACATTTAAAAACGTTAACATGTTGTGTGTGTTTGTGTGTGTGTGTGCGCATCTATCTGTCACTCATGCATGTCAATGTACAGTGGCTTGTGAAAGTAATGTAAATGTAAATGTATTACAACCTTAAAATATATTTTTTGGGGGGTTTGTTTCATTTGATTTACACAACATGCTTACCACTTTGAAGATGCGAAATATTTTTTATTGTGAAACAAACAAGAAATAAGACAAAAAAAAACAGAAAACAGAAAATTACAACTGCAAGTCTCTTAGGGTATGTCTCTATAAGCTTTGTACATCTAGCCGCTGGGATTTTTGCCCATTCGTCAAGGCAAAACTGCTCCAGCTCCTTCAATTGGGATGGGTTCCTCTGGTGTACAGCAATCTTTAAGTCATACCACAGATTCTCAATTGGATTGAGGTCTGGGCTTTGACTAGGCCATTCCAAGACATTTAAATGCTTCCCCTTAAACCACTCAAGTGTTGCTTTATCAGTATGCTGAGGGTAATTGTCCAGTTTGAAGGTAAACCTACGTCCCGGCCTCAAATCTCTGGAAGACTGAAACAGGTTTCCCTCAAAAATGTCCCTGTATTTAGCACCATCCACCATTCCTTCAATTCTGATCAGTTTCCCTGTCGTTGAAAAACATCCCCACAGCATGATGCTGCCACCACCATGCTTCACTGTGGGGATGTTGTTCTCGGGGTGATGAGAGGTGTTAGGTTTGCTCCAGACATAGCATTTTCCTTGATGGCCAAAAAGCTCAATTTTAGTCTCATCTGACCAGAGTACCTTTTTTCATATGTTTGGTGAGTCTCCCATATGCCTTTTTGCGAACACCAAATGTGTTTGCTTATGCAATGGCATTTTTTCTGGCCACTCTTCCATAAAGCCCAGCTCTGGGGAGTGTACGGCTTAAAGTGGTCCTATGGACAGATACTCCAATCTCCACGGTGGAGCTTAGCAGCTCCTTTAGGGTTAACTTTGGTCTCTTTGTTGCCTCTCTGATGAATGCCCTCCTTGCAAGGTCTGTGAGTTTTGGTGGGCGGCCCTCTCTTGGCAGGTTTGTTGTGATGCCATATTCTTTAATCTTTTGATAATGGATTTAATGGTGCTCCGTGGGATGTTCAGGGTTTAGGACATTTTTTTGTAACCCAACCCTGATCTGTACTTCTCCACAAATTTGTCCCTGACATGTTTGGAGAGCTCTTTGGTCCTTTGGCCCCTTGCTTAGTGGTGTTGCAGACTCTGGGGGCTTTCAGAACAGTTGTATTATATACTGAGATCATGTGACAGATCATGTGACACTTAGATTGCACACAGGTGGACTTTATTTAACTAATTATGTGACTTCTGAAGGTAACTGGTTGCACCAGATATTATTTAGGGGCTTCATAGCAAAGGGGGTGAATACATATGCACACACCCCTTTTCTGTTTTTTTCTTTTTTTAAATAAAATGTAGTTGTTTTTTAATTTCACTTCACCAATTTGGACTATTTTGTGTATGTCCATTACATGAAATCCTAAAAATCTAAAAAATGACAGGTTTTAATGCAACAAAATAGGAAAAACCCCAAGGGGGTTGAGTACTTTTGCAAGGCACTGTATACACACAAGAAGTAGGTCACATGGGTGAGAGGTGTTGTGCCATGAGGGGTTGCTTTATTTGTTTTTTGAAACCAGGTTTGCTGTTCACTTGCACTATATAAGATTGAAGCAAGTTCCATGCACTCATGGCTCTGTTTAATACTACAGTATATGTTTCTTTGATTATGTTCTGAACCTGGGGAATGTGAAAAAGACCCCTGGTGCATGTCTGGTGGGGTAAGTGTGTGTGTCAGAAGTGACACAGTCTTTCTTAGCCAAGACTGGCATACATAGTACGAATATTAGCCCTCTGATTACAATGAAGAGCAAGACATGCGGCTCTGTTCTGGGTCAGATGCAGCTTAACTAGGTCTTTCTTTGCAACACTTGACCATATGATCAAGATAATATAAAACTAGAGCCTGTAGGACTTGCTTTGTGGAGTGTGGTGTCAAAAAAAGTAGAGGATATATTTTTTATTACAGACAGACCTCTCCCTATCTTCACATCCATTGAATCTACAGTATATGTTTTGACCATGAGAGTTTACAATGCTCTTAGTTCAGGACTAGTGTGGCAGGTAGCCTTGTGGTTGGAGCATTGGACTAGTAACTGAAAGATTGCAAGATCAAATCCCCAAGGTAAAATATAAATACAAAATCTGTTGTTCTTCGAAAAAAGAGTTTTTTTTCTTAACTGACTTGCCTAGTTAAATAAAGGTAAAATAAAAAATATATATTTGTAAATTACTGGCCACCTATTCCAAAACAGACTGCAACTCTTTGTTAATAAAGACTTTCAGTGACTTCATTAGCTGTGGTTGCTGATGCGTATATGGTTGAATCATCAGCATACATGGACACACATGCTTTGTTTAATGCCAGTGGCAGGTCATTGGTAAAAATAGAAAAGAGCAGAGGGCCTAGAGAGCTGGCTTGCAGTACACCACACGTTATATGTTTGACATTAGAGAAGCGTCCATTAAAGAAACCCCTCTGAGTTATATTAGATAGATAGCTCTGGATCCAGAATATAGAAGAAGTTGACAAGCCATAACACGTACGTTTTCTCAAAAACAGGTTTTGGTCAATAATATCAAAGGCTGCACTGAAATATAACAGTAAAAAGCCCACAATCTTATTATCAATTTCTTTTAACCAATCATCAGTCATTTATGTCAGTGCAGCACATGCTGAGTGCCCTTCTCTATAAGAGAGAAAAAGCATTGTATTTGGTCAAACACCATTTTTTCCAACAGTTTGCTAAGAGCCAGCAGCAGACTGATAGATCTGCTGTTAAAACCAGTAAAGGCCGCTTTACCACTCTTGGGTAACAGAATGACTATGGCTTCCCTCCAGGCCTGAGGACAAAGAATTTCCTCTAGACTCAGATTAAAGACATGACAGATGGGAGTGGACATAGAGTCAGCTACCATCCTCAGTAGCTTTCAGGAGGTTTGTCATTATTGATCAATAACAATAATTTTTCCACATCACCCACTCTAACTTTACAAAATTCAAACTTACAATGCTTTTCTTTCTTTCATTTATTTTAAATGCATGAGTATGATGGCACACTTTTCATTGTAGGAATTTCCTTCCTAAGTTTGCTCACTTTGCTAATGACATAATCATTCAAATGGTTTGGTGATGAATAAGCTATCTGATTTAATAACACAGTAACACAGTTACACATGGAATAAACAAAACATACAGTCAATAATACAGTAGAAAAAAAGAAAACAAGAAGTCTATATACAGTGAGTGCAATGAGGTAAGATAAGGGAGTTAAGGCAATAAATTGGCCATGGTGGCAAAGTAATTACAATTTAACAATTAAACACTGGAATGGTAGATATGCAGGAGATGAATGTGCAAGTAGAGATACAGGGGTGCAAAGGAGCAAGATAAATATATAAATACAGTATGGGGATGAGGTAGATAGATGGGCTGTTTCCAGATGGGCTATGTGCAGTGATCTGTGAGCTGGTCACACTCCAACACATTATTAACAAAAGATGCATTTGTGTTTAGTGAGTCTGCCAGGCCAGACGCAGTAGGGATGACAATGTGTTCTCTTGAAAGTGCATGAATTTGACAATTTTCCTGTCCTTCTAAGCATTCAAAATGTATCGAGTACTTTTGGTTGTCAGGGAAATAAATACAGTATGGAGATGAGGTAGTTGGATGGCCTCGACTTCTTGGCACTGACAGAAACATGGATCACCACAGATAACACTGCTACTCCTACTGCTCTCTCTTCGTCCGCCCACGTGTTCTCGCACACCCCGAGAGCTTCTGGTCAGCGGGGTGGTGGCGGCATCGGGATCCTTATCTCTCCCAAGTGGTCATTCTCTCTTTCTCCCCTTACCCATCTGTCTATCGCCTCCTTTGAATTTCATGCTGTCACAGTTACCAGCCCTTTCAAGCTTAACATCCTTGTCATTTATCGCCCTCCAGGTCCCCTCGGAGAGTTCATCAATGAGCTTGATGCCTTGATAAGCTCCTTTCCTGAGGACGGCTCACCTCTCACAGTTCTGGGCGACTTTAACCTCTCCACGTCTACCTTTGACTCATTCCTCTCTGCCTCCTTCTTTCCACTCCTCTCCTCTTTTGACCTCACCCTCTCACCTTCCTCCCCTACTCACAAGGCAGGCAATACGCTCGACCTCATCTTTACTAGATGCTGTTCTTCCACTAACCTCATTGCAACTCCCCTCCAAGTCTCCGACCACTACCTTGTATCCTTTTCCCTCTCGCTCTCATCCAACACTTCCCACACTGCCCCTACTCGGATGGTATCGCGCCGTCCCAACCTTCGCTCTCTCTCCCACTACTCTCTCCTCTTCCATCCTATCATCTCTTCCCTCTGCTCAAACCTTCTCCAACCTATCTCCTGATTCTGCCTCCTCAACCCTCCTCCTCCCTTTCTGCATCCTTTGACTCTCTATGTCCCCTATCTTCCAGGCCGGCTCGGTCCTCCCCTCCCACTCCGTGGCTCGACGACTCATTGCGAGCTCACAGAACAGGGCTCCGGGCAGCCGAGCGGGAATGGAGAAACTCTCCTCCCTGCGGACCTGGCATCCTTTCACTCCCTCTCTACATTTTCCTCCTCTGTCTCTGCTGCTAAAGCCACTTTCTACCACTCTAAATTCCAAGCATCTGCCTCTAACCCTAGGAAGCTCTTTGCCACCTTCTCCTCCCTCCTGAATCCTCCTCCCCCTCCCCCCTCCTCCCTCTCTGCAGATGACTTCGTCAACCATTTTGAAAAGGTCGACGACATCCGATCCTCGTTTGCTAAGTCAAACGACACCGCTGGTTCTGCTCACACTGCCCTACCCTGTGCTCTGACCTCTTTCTCCCCTCTCTCTCCAGATGAAATCTCGCGTCTTGTGACGGCCGACCGCCCAACAACCTGCCCGCTCGACCCTATCCCCTCCTCTCTTCTCCAGACCATTTCCGGAGACCTTCTCCCTTACCTCACCTCGCTCATCAACTTATCCCTGACTGCTGGCTACGTCCCTTCCGTCTTCAAGAGAGCGATAGTTGCACCCCTTCTGAAAAAATCTACACTCGATCCCTCCGATGTCAACAACTACAGACCAGTATCCCTTTCTTTTCTCTCCAAAACTCTTGAACGTGCCGTCCTTGGTCAGCTCTCCCGCTATCTCTCTCAGAATGACCTTCTTGATCCAAATCAGTCAGGTTTCAAGACTAGTCATTCAACTGAGACTGCTCTTCTCTGTATCACGGAGGCGCTCCGCACCGCTAAAGCTAACTCTCTCTCCTCTGCTCTCATCCTTCTAGACCTATCGGCTGCCTTCGATACTGTGAACCATCAGATCCTCCTCTCCACCCTCTCCGAGTTGGGCATCTCCGGCGCGGCCCACGCTTGGATTGCGTCCTACCTGACAGGTCGCTCCTACCAGGTGGCGTGGCGAGAATCTGTCTCCTCACCACGCGCTCTCACCACTGGTGTCCCCAGGGCTCTGTTCTAGGCCCTCTCCTATTCTCGCTATACACCAAGTCACTTGGCTCTGTCATAACCTCACATGGTCTCTCCTATCATTGCTATGCAGACGACACACAATTAATCTTCTCCTTTCCCCCTTCTGATGACCAGGTGGCGAATCGCATCTCTGCATGTCTGGCAGACATATCAGTGTGGATGACGGATCACCACCTCAAGCTGAACTTCGCAAGACGGAGCTGCTCTTCCTCCCGGGGAAGGACTGCCCGTTCCATGATCTCGCCATCACGGTTGACAACTCCATTGTGTCCTCCTCCCAGAGCGCTAAGAATCTTGGCGTGATCCTGGACAACACCCTGTCGTTCTCAACTAACATCAAGGCGGTGGCCCGTTCCTGTAGGTTCATGCTCTACAACATCCGCAGAGTACGACCCTGCCTCACACAGGAAGCGGCGCAGGTCCTAATCCAGGCACTTGTCATCTCCCGTCTGGATTACTGCAACTCGCTGTTGGCTGGGCTCCCTGCCCGTGCCATTAAACCCCTACAACTCATCCAGAACGCCGCAGCCCGTCTAGTGTTCAACCTTCCCAAGTTCTCTCAAGTCACCCCGCTCCTCCGCTCTCTCCACTGGCTTCCAGTTGAAGCTCGCATCCGCTACAAGACCATGGTGCTTGCCTACGGAGCTGTGAGGGGAACGGCACCTCATTATCTCCAGGCTCTGATCAGGCCCTACACCCAAATAAGGGCACTGCGTTCATCCACCTCTGGCCTGCTCGCCTCCCTACCACTGAGGAAGTACAGTTCCCGCTCAGCCCAGTCAAAACTGTTCGCTGCTCTGGCTCCCCAATGGTGGAACAAACTCTCTCACGACGCCAGGACAGCGGAGTCAATCACCACCTTCCGGAGACACCTGAAACCCCACCTCTTTAAGGAATACCTAGGATAGGATAAAGTAATCCTTCTCACCCCCCCCCCTTAAAATATTTAGATGCACTATTGTAAAGTGGCTGTTCCACTGGATGTCATAAGGTGAATGCACCAATTTGTAAGTCGCTCTGGATAAGAGCGTCTGCTAAATGACTTAAATGTAAATGTAAATGCTATTTACCGATGGGCTATGTACAGGTGCAGTGATCTGTTAGCTGCTCTGACAACTGGTGCTTAAAGCTAGTGAGGGAGATATGAGTCTCCAGCTTCAGTGATTTTTGCAGTTCGTTCCAGTTATTGGCAGCAGAGAACTGAAAGGAAAGGCGACCAAAGGAGGAATTGGCTTTGGGGGTGACCAGTGAGATATACCTGCTGGAGCACGTGCTACGAGTGGGTGCTGCTATGGTGACCAGTGAGCTGAGATAAGGCGGGGCTTTACCTAGCAGAGACTTGTAGATAACCTGTTGCCAGTGGGTTTGGAGACGAGTATGAAGCGAGGGCCAACCAACGAGAGTGTACAGGTCGCAGTGGTGGGTAGTGTATGGGGCTTTGGTGACAAAACGGTTGTCATTGTGATAGACTGGATCCAATTTGTTGAGTAGAGTGTTGGAGGCTATTTTATAGATGACATCGTCGAAGTCAATGATCGGTAGGATAGTCCGTTTTACGAGGGTATGTTTGGCAGCATGAGTGAAGGATTCCTTGTTGCGATATAGGAAGCTAATTTTATATTTAATTTAGGATTGGAGATGCCTAATGTGAATCTGGAAGGAGAGTTTACAGTCTAACCAGACACCTAGGTATTTGTAGTTTCCACGTATTCTAAGTCAGAGCCGTCCAGAGTAGTGATGCTGGACAGGCGGGCGAGTGCGGGCAGTGATCGATTGAATAGCTTTTAGCATTGAATAGCAATAGCACTTAGTTTTACTTGCATTTAAGAGCAGTTGGAGGCCACGGAAGGAGAGTTGTATGGCACTGAAGCTCATCTGGAAGTTTGTTGACACAGTGTCCAACGAGTGGCCAGAAGTATACAGAATGGTGTCGTCTGCGTAGAGGTGGATCAGAGAATCACCAGCATCAAGAGGAACATCATTGATGTACACAGAGAAGAGAGTCGGCCGAGAATTGAACCCTGTGACATTCCCATAGAGACTTCCAGAGGTCTGGACAACAGGTCCTCCGATTTGACACACTGAACTCTATCAGAGAAGTAGTTGGTAAACCAGGCGAGGCAATCATTTGAGAAAAAAAAGGCTGTCGAGTCTGTCAATAAGAATGTGGTGTTGACAGAGTCGAAAGCCTTGGCCAGGTCAATGAATGCGGCTGCACAGTAATGTCTCTTGTATGTTGTATTTTGTATTTTGCTATGTAATTTGTATTATCTCTTATACACTATTTCAGGGCCAGCTTTTGGCTTTCCTGGCTATAGCCAGTGGTTCTTCCTTTAAAAGTTGCGTCGTACTGCAGCACAGCTTGCGGGCTGCCTCAGAATTCTATGGTACGTTATTTAATTGTCAGCCAATGTTGCCACTAATGCTAGTTAGTGCTAGTTTGACCACCAGAGGGCGTCTTTGATAAGCATTTGACTGTTTTTAATATTGGCCGTACTAGAGAATTTAAAGCCTTTTTTTGTCAATTTTAAGAAAAGCTAAGAAATGTAGCTTAATTCATTTGATTAATACTATGGTGTTTCTATTCCAAAAATGTACGAAAAACGAAACCCTCAGGGGTTGACGCTGTACAAAGTGACGCTGTATAAAGTGACTGGTCGGGAGTAGGCTGCTAAGTGACTGTGAGTGAAGAGCAAAATATTCCTAACATTTCCCTAATTGTAGGCTAACCAATACCCAAACGGAGATTCAGTGAAAATAAAAATCTCATTGATTTATCAAGACTAGTCCCCATGCTTGTCTCAGAGCAGTGTGAAACGGTGCTGAAATAGTTCACCACGCACACATCACTGACAAACTGAAATGGTCCAACCACACAGACAGCGCAGCAGCACCTCTTCAACCTCAGGAGGCTGAAGAAATTTGGCTTGTCACCAAAACACTCAAACTTTTACAGATGCACAATCGAGAGCATCCTGTTGGGCTGCATGGTACAGCAACTGCTCCGCCCACAACCGTAAGGCTCTCCAGAGGGTAGTGAGGTCTGCACAACGCATCACCGGGTGCAAACTACCTGACCCCTAGGACACCTACACCACCCGATGTCACAGGAAGGCCAAAAAGATCATCAAGGACAACAACCACCCGAGCCACTGCCTGTTCACCGCGTTATCATCCATAGGGCGAGGTCAGTACAGGTGCATCAAAGCAGGGACCGAGAGACTGAAAAACAGCTTCTATCTCAAGGCCATCAGACTGTTAAACAGCCATCACTAACATTGAGTGGCTGCTGCCAACATACTGACTCGACTCCAGCCACTTTAATAATGGAAAATTGATGTAATTCATGTATCACTAGCCACTTTAAACAATGCCACTTCATATAATGTTTACATACCCTACATTACTCATCTCATATGTATATACTGTACTCTATACCATCCACTGCATCTTGCCTATGCCGTTCTATACCATCACATATGTGTTTTTATGTACATATTCTTATACATACAAGTGTAAAGGAATTGGGTAAAAAGGTAATTGTTGTGAAATTGTTAGGTTAGATTACTCGTTGGATATTACTGCATTGTCGGAACTAGAAGCACAAGCATTTCGCTACGCTCGCATTAACATCTGCTAACCGTGTGTATGTGACGAATACAATTTGATTTGATTTTGATTTGATCGCCAATTGTCCCCACTTTGATTATGCTGTAACAACATACTGTAGCACCATGACCAGGATCTCTATTAATTTAAGTGAGCAGATTAGGGCTTTCAGGAGGAGCGGAAAATTGTGTGTCAATTCATAAACCATGTGCTATGGAATCGGTACATCGAAAATCTCTTCGCAACTATTTTGCAATCTATATGGCACAGCTGTCAATTTTTTTGGTTCCTTAATGAAACTGGTATATAAAGTCAGCAAAAAAAGAAACATCCTCTCACTGTCATCTGTGCTTATTTTCAGCAAACTTAACATGTGTAAATATTTGTGTGAACATAACAAGATTCAACAACGGAGACATAAACTGAACAAGTTCCACAGACATGTGACTAACATAAATTAAATAATGTGTCCCTGAACAAAGGGGGTATCAAAATCAAAAGTAACAGTCAGTATCTGGTGTGGCCACCAGCTGCATTAAGTACTGCAGTGCATCTTCTCCTCATGGACAGCACCAGATTTGCCAGTTCTTGCTGTGAGATGTTACCCCACTCTTCCTCCACGGCACCTGCAAGTTCCCTCACATTTCTGGGGGGAATGGCCCTAGCCCTCACCCTCCGATCCAACAGGTCCCAGACGTGCTCAATGGGATTGAGATCCGGGCTCTTCGTTTGGTCATGGCAGTACACTGAAATTCCTGTCTTGCAGGAAATCATGCACAGAACGAGCAGTGTGGCTGGTGGCATTGTCATGCTGGAGGGTCATGTCAGGATGAGCCTGCAGGAAGGGTACCACATGAGGGAGGAGGATGTCTTGCCGGTAACACACAGCGTTGAGATTGCCTACAATGACAAGCTCAGTCCGATGATGCTGTGACACACCGCCTCAGACCATGAAAGATCCTCCACCTCCAAATCGATCCTGCTCCAGAGTACAGGCCTCGGTGTAATGCCGATTCCTTCGATGATAAACGCGAATCCGACCATCACCCCGGTGAGACAAAAACGTGACTGTCAGTGAAGAGCACTTACAACAGGCCTACATGCCCTCAGTCTAGCCTCTCTCAGCCTATTGTGGACAGTCTGAGCACTGATGGAGGGATTGTGCATTCCTGGCATTCCTGGTAACTCGGGCAGTTGTTGTTGCCATCATGTACCTGTCCCGCAGGTGTGATGTTTGGATGTACCGATCGTGTGCAGGTGCTGTTACATGTGGTCTGCCACTGCGAGGCTGATCAGCTGTCTGTCCTGTCTCCCTGTAGCGCTGTCTTAGGCGTCTCACAGTACGGACATTGTAATTTATTGCCCTGGCCACATCTGCAGTCCTCATGCCTCTTTGCAGCTTTCCTAAGGTACGTTCATTCAGATGAGCAGGGACCCTGGCCATTTTTCTGTTGGTGTTTTTCAGAGTCAGTAGAAAGGCCTCTTTAGTGTCCTACTTTTTCAGAACTGTGACCTTAATTGCCTACCGTCTGTAAGCTGTTAGTGTCTTAACCACCGTTCCACAGGTGCATGTTCAGTAATTGTTAATTGTTTAAGCATGGGAGACAGTGTTTAAACCCTTTACAACGAAGATCTGTGAAGTTATTTGGATTTTTACGAATTATCTTTGAAAGACAGGGTCCTGAAAAAGGGAAGTTTCTTTTTATGCTGAGTTTCTTTTTATTTATCACAATTTTCTTTAACCAATTTTGGTCTTTAATGCATGGCCGACAGACAAGTTCCTTACTTTTTCTCCCTTCCACTTGATAAAGGTTCCAATTGATCAAGTAATTTCTCATTTCTGCCCTCCAAATTCATATTCATTATATAAATAGGCCCTTTTAAGTTTGTCTGGCTTGCAATTCCACATTAAATTATATGATCAAAAAATATTCAATTTTAACAGGTTTAAAAAAAATATAAATGAACAACCTGCACAAGATCGGTAGGTGTAGGCAAAACCATAAGCAGATTGGTAAACTGTGAAATTACTAAAGATTTAATTAGTTTTTTTGTCCATAAACAGACAGCTATTTTCCTTTCCATAGTAGCAAGATCTTAAATATTTTTGCTAACTTTCTATTAAAATGTATTGGAGTGATTTCATTTCTTCCTTTCGGAATATATATACCGAGTATGTCCACATCCCTGTCAGTCCATTTTATTGGTAAACTACACAGTAATGTAAAAGTTATATTTTTGGGGATTTTGTGATATAGTAAGAACAAATAAATCAAGCTTGTATCACGCATCTGATTATTTATCATGAATAGGATTTGTTTGATTTATTTTCTTTACATTCTTCATTGTAACCGCAATGTCACAAATAATTGAACACAACGTGAGCTAATTAACTTGGACAAAACAGTCAAAACATTTCTTATTAAAGAGGATCAGAAAGAAGGTTGCTACTTATTTATTTTGATCGAAAGCAAATTGAATGAGAGAGTCACTCATCTTTATGCAGACAAATCCTCGCTGGACTATTTCATTACGTTTCTTCTTCACGTCATTAAAGAAGGACTCTGGGTTTCAGAAACTCACTTTATATAGAGGGGCTTTTTCACACTGTGGTAAATAAAACCAATTTCTTACTAAGAATGATTTATTTCTGTTTTAAGAGTGAGAGGAACCAAAAGCCCACCGTGCCTATTTTTCGAACATCGTCAGTCCACATGTCAAGTGTACTTCCCCCATTGTATTTACCCAAGTTCTCTCTTAACTCCAACACCACCGACAGTCTTTCGTCGTTGTTGCCTGACGCAGGACTCTCGTGCCAGAGAAGAGAGACTCTCAGACTGAAAACACCTCCCTTAACTCAAGAAAAGATAGTCAATTTGTGCCACAGTTTAGACTACCGAAAGATCAGAGTTCTAACCCCCCCCCCCCTTGTGATAGTGTGGTGCAATAACAGAATGCCGCAATCTACCAACAACGGTCGCGGCATGAGCTCAACACTTCTAGGAAGAACCACTGTGATCACTGCATCCAATGGGTACAGATACAGCCTGAGAACAACGTTCTACAGTATTAGTTCAGGTGTGATCAATACATGTGGATGATCTTGTTCCTGTAGAGTTTGGAAACCCCCTGGTAGGTTGATTGATAACCTGAATCAGATTACAGGCACTTGGTTACAGCGAGAAGCTTCCTCCTGAGGGGACAGCTTGATGGAAAATCTGTTCATATTCCGTTTTCCCATGAAAGTAGACCTCTCTGTTCACATCACATACACTATCAAGCATTTCACACATATTACTTAGTTACTGACTGTTAGCACTTGGTGGCCTATAGCAACACCAAGTTCCAGGTGAACCTGCAACCACAACATTTCAATAACACTTGACATAAGATATTCTCTAAGCCTTACGGGGATATGGCTCTGAATATATAGATCAACAACTCTCCCATAACCTTTCCTGTCTCTTCTATATTTGTATGTTATATCCTTGTATTGCTACTGATGTATCATCAAATGAATGCTCTAAGTGAGTCTCAGAAATGGCTAATATATGAATGGTATCTGATGTTAGCAAGTTATTGATTTCACAAACCTTATTTCTAAGGCTACATACAGTTGAAGTCGGAGGTCTACATACACCTTAGCCAAATACATTTAAACACAGTTTTTCACAATTCCTGACATTTAATCCAAGTAAAAATGTCCTGTCTTAGGTCAGTTAAGATCAGCACTTTATTTTAAGAATGTGAAATGTCAGAATAATAGTACAGAGAATGATTTATTTCTGATTTGATTTCTTTCATCATATTCCCAGTGGGTCAGAAGTTCACATACACTCAATTAGTATTTGGTAGCATTACCTTTAAATTGTTTAACTTCGGGTAGCCTTCCACCTGCTTCTCACAGTAAGTTGAGTGAATTTTGGCCCATTCCTCCTGACAGAATTGTTATAACTGAGTCAGGTTTGTAGGCCGTCTTTCTCGCACACGCTTTTTCAGTTCTGCCCACACATTTTCTATAGGATTGAGGTCAGGGCATTGTGATGGTCACTCCAATACCTTGACTTTGTTGTCCATAAGCCATTTTGCCACAACTTTGGAAGTACGCTTGGGGTCATTGTCCATTTGGAAGACCCATTTGTGACCAAGCTTTAACTTCATGACTGATGTCTTGAGATGTTGCTTCAATATATCCACATAATTTTCCTACCTCATGATGCCATCTATTTTGTGAAGTGCACCAGTCCCTCCTGCAACAAAGCACCCCCACAACATGATGCTGCCACCCTGGTGCTTCACGGTTGGGATGTTGTTCTTCGGCTTGCAAGACTCTCCCTTTTTCCTCCACACATAACGATGGTCATTATTGTCATGTTTTGTCATTTATTATCTTGTCTTGTCCCTGTGCTTCCCATTCTATTCGTTTCCCTCTGCTGGTCTTATTAGGTTCTTTCCCTCTTTCTATCCCTCTCTCTCCCCTCCCTCTCTCACTCTCTCGCTCTCTCTTCTCTCTATCGTTCCGTTCCTGCTCCCAGCTGTTCCTATTCCCCTAATCAATCATTTAGTCTTCCCACACCTGTTCCCGATCCTTTCCCCTGATTAGAGTCCCTATTTCTTCCTTTGTGTTCCGTTCCTGTCCTGTCGGTTCCTTGTCTAGAATTCACCGTGCTGTGTTTGTGTATCGCCCTGTCGTGTCGTGTTTTCCTCAGATGCTGCGTGGTGAGCAGGTGTCTGAGTCTGTCTGGTTCAAGTGCCTTCCCGAGGCAACCTGCTGTTCACCTGCTGTTCAAGATCGAGTCTCCAGTTTGTCCTCGTCATTTCGAGTGAAAGTTGTGTTTTTTGTTTGTATTTACTTTACTGGATTAAAGACTCTGTTTTCGCCAAGTCGCTTTTGGGTCCTCTTTCACCTGCATGACAGAAGGAACCGACCAAGGAATGGACCCAGCGACTTCAGACGCTCGTTACACTGCCGTCGAGATCCAAGGAGCCATGCTCGGCAGACACGAGCAGGAATTGTCTGCTGCTCGCCATGCCGTGGAGAACCTGGCCGCTCAGGTTTCCGACCTCTCTGGACAGTTCCAGAGTCTACGTCTCGTGCCACCTGTTACTTCCTGGCCTGCCGAGCCTCCAGAACCTAGGGTTAATAACCCACCTTGCTACTCCGGGCAGCCCACTGAGTGCCGCTCCTTTCTCACGCAGTGTGAGATTGTGTTCTCTCTCCAACCCAACACATACTCTAGAGAGAGAGCTCGGGTTGCTTACGTCATTTCACTCCTTACTGGCCGGGCTCGAGAATGGGGCACAGCTATCTGGGAGGCAAGGGCTGATTGCTCTAACAAGTTCCAGAACTTTAAAGAGGAGATGATTCGGGTTTTTGACCGTTCAGTTTTTGGTAGGGAGGCTTCTAGGGCCCTGGCTTCCTTATGCCAAGGTGAACGGTCCATAACGGATTATTCTATTGAGTTTCGCACTCTTGCTGCCTCTAGTGAGTGGAACGAGCCGGCGCTGCTCGCTCGTTTTCTGGAGGGACTCCACGCAGTGGTTAAGGATGAGATTCTCTCCCGGGAGGTTCCTTCAGATGTGGACTCTTTGATTGCTCTCGCCATCCGTATAGAACGACGGGTAGATCTTCGTCACCGGGCTCGTGGAAGAGAGCTCGCATCAACGGTGTTTCCCTGCTCCGCATCGCAACCATCTCCCTCCTCTGGCTCAGAGTCTGAGCCCATGCAGCTGGGAGGGATTCGCATCTCGACTAAGGAGAGGGAACGGAGGATCACCAACCGCCTGTGCCTCTATTGCGGAGTTGCTGGACATTTTGTTAATTCATGTCCAGTAAAAGCCAGAGCTCATCTGTAAGCGGAGGGCTACAGGTGAGCGCAACTACTCAAGTCTCTCCATCAAAATCCTGTACTACTTTGTCGGTCCATCTACGCTGGACCGGTTCGGGTGCTACATGTAGTGCCTTGATAGACTCTGGGGCTGAGGGTTGTTTCATGGACGAAGCATGGGTTCGGAAACATGACATTCCTTTCAGAGAGTTAGAGAAGCCTACGCCCATGTTCGCCTTAGATGGTAGTCATCTTCCCAGTATCAGATTTGAGACACTACCTTTAACCCTCACAGTATCTGGTAACCACAGTGAGACTATTTCTTTTTTGATTTTTCGTTCACCGTTTACACCTGTTGTTTTGGGTCATCCCTGGCTAGTATGTCATAATCCTTCTATTAATTGGTCTAGTAATTCTATCCTATCCTGGAACGTTTCTTGTCATGTGAAGTGTTTAATGTCTGCCATCCCTCCCGTTTCTTCTGTCCCTACTTCTCAGGAGGAACCTGGCGATTTGACAGGAGTGCCGGAGGAATATCATGATCTGCGCACGGTCTTCAGTCGGTCCCGAGCCAACTCCCTTCCTCCTCACCGGTCGTATGATTGTAGTATTGATCTCCTTCCGGGGACCACTCCTCCTCGGGGTAGACTATACTCTCTGTCAGCTCCCGAACGTAAGGCTCTCGAGGATTATTTGTCTGTGTCTCTTGACGCCGGTACCATAGTGCCTTCTTCCTCTCCGGCCGGGGCGGGGTTCTTTTTTGTTAAGAAGAAGGACGGTACTCTGCGCCCCTGCGTGGATTATCGAGGGCTGAATGACATAACGGTTAAGAATCGTTATCCGCTTCCCCTTATGTCATCAGCCTTCGAGATTCTGCAGGGAGCCAGGTGCTTTACTAAGTTGGACCTTCGTAACGCTTACCATCTCGTGCGCATCAGAGAGGGGGACGAGTGGAAAACGGCGTTTAACACTCCGTTAGGGCATTTTGAGTACCGGGTTCTGCCGTTTGGTCTCGCCAATGCGCCAGCTGTTTTTCAGGCATTAGTTAATGATGTTCTGAGAGACATGCTGAACATCTTTGTTTTTGTCTATCTTGACGATATCCTGATTTTTTCTCCGTCACTCGAGATTCATGTTCAGCACGTTCGACGTGTTCTACAGCGCCTTTTAGAGAATTGTCTCTACGTAAAGTCTGAGAAGTGCTCTTTTCATGTCTCCTCCGTTACTTTTCTCGGTTCCGTTATTTCCGCTGAAGGCATTCAGATGGATTCCGCTAAGGTCCAAGCTGTCAGTGATTGGCCCGTTCCAAGGTCACGTGTCGAGTTGCAGCGCTTTTTAGGTTTCGCTAATTTCTATCGGCGTTTCATTCGTAATTTCGGTCAAGTTGCTGCCCCTCTCACAGCTCTTACTTCTGTCAAGACGTGTTTTAAGTGGTCCGGTTCCGCCCAGGGAGCTTTTGATCTTCTAAAAGAACGTTTTACGTCCGCTCCTATCCTCGTTACTCCTGACGTCACTAGACAATTCATTGTCGAGGTTGACGCTTCAGAGGTAGGCGTGGGAGCCATTCTATCCCAGCGCTTCCAGTCTGACGATAAGGTTCATCCTTGCGCTTATTTTTCTCATCGCCTGTCGCCATCTGAGCGCAACTATGATGTGGGTAACCGTGAACTGCTCGCCATCCGCTTAGCCCTAGGCGAATGGCGACAGTGGTTGGAGGGGGCGACCGTTCCTTTTGTCGTTTGGACAGACCATAAGAACCTTGAGTACATCCGTTCTGCCAAACGACTTAATGCCCGTCAAGCTCGTTGGGCGTTGTTTTTCGCTCGTTTCGAGTTTGTGATTTCTTACCGTCCGGGTAGCAAGAACACCAAGCCTGATGCCTTATCCCGTCTGTTTAGTTCTTCTGTGGCTTCTACTGATCCCGAGGGGATTCTTCCTTATGGGCGTGTTGTCGGGTTAACAGTCTGGGGAATTGAAAGACAGGTTAAGCAAGCACTCACGCACACTGCGTCGCCGCGCGCTTGTCCTGGTAACTCTCCTCCTGCCGGTCGTCTCAGACCGCTCCCCATTCCTTCTCGACCATGGTCTCACATCGCCCTAGACTTCATTACCGGTCTGCCTTTGTCTGCGGGGAAGACTGTGATTCTTACGGTTGTCGATAGGTTCTCTAAGGCGGCACATTTCATTCCCCTCGCTAAACTTCCTTCCGCCAAGGAGACGGCACAAATCATTATCGAGAATGTATTCAGAATTCATGGCCTCCCGTTAGACGCCGTTTCAGACAGAGGCCCGCAATTCACGTCACAGTTTTGGAGGGAGTTCTGTCGTTTGATTGGTGCGTCCGTCAGTCTCTCTTCCGGGTTTCATCCCCAGTCTAACGGTCAAGCAGAGAGGGCCAATCAGACGATTGGTCGCATACTACGCAGCCTTTCTTTCAGAAACCCTGCGTCTTGGGCAGAACAGCTCCCCTGGGCAGAATACGCTCACAATTCGCTTCCTTCGTCTGCTACCGGGTTATCTCCGTTTCAGAGTAGTCTGGGTTACCAGCCTCCTCTGTTCTCATCCCAGCTTGCCGAGTCCAGCGTTCCCTCCGCTCAAGCGTTTGTCCAACGTTGTGAGCGCACCTGGAGGAGGGTGAGGTCTGCACTTTGCCGTTACAGGGCACAGACTGTGAGAGCCGCCAATAAACGCAGGATTAAGAGTCCAAGGTATTGTTGCGGCCAGAGAGTGTGGCTTTCCACTCGCAACCTTCCTCTTACGACAGCTTCTCGTAAGTTGACTCCGCGGTTCATTGGTCCGTTCCGTGTCTCCCAGGTCGTCAATCCTGTCGCTGTGCGACTGCTTCTTCCGCGACATCTTCGTCGCGTCCATCCTGTCTTCCATGTCTCCTGTGTTAAGCCCTTTCTTCGCACCCCCGTTCGTCTTCCCTCCCCCTCCCGTCCTTGTCGAGAGCGCACCTATTTACAAGGTACATAGGATCATGGACATGCGTTCTCGGGACGGGGTCACCAATACTTAGTGGATTGGGAGGGTTACGGTCCTGAGGAGAGGAGTTGGGTTCCGTCTCGGGACGTGCTGGACCGTTCACTCATTGATGATTTCCTCCGTTGCCGCCAGGATTCCTCCTCGAGTGCGCCAGGAGGCGCTCGGTGAGTGGGGGGTACTGTCATGTTTTGTCATTTATTATCTTGTCTTGTCCCTGTGCTTCCCATTCTATTCGTTTCCCTCTGCTGGTCTTATTAGGTTCTTTCCCTCTTTCTATCCCTCTCTCTCCCCCTCCCTCTCTCACTCTCTCGCTCTCTCTTCTCTCTATCGTTCCGTTCCTGCTCCCAGCTGTTCCTATTCCCCTAATCAATCATTTAGTCTTCCCACACCTGTTCCCGATCCTTTCCCCTGATTAGAGTCCCTATTTCTTCCTTTGTGTTCCGTTCCTGTCCTGTCGGTTCCTTGTCTAGAATTCACCGTGCTGTGTTTGTGTATCGCCCTGTCGTGTCGTGTTTTCCTCAGATGCTGCGTGGTGAGCAGGTGTCTGAGTCTGTCTGGTTCAAGTGCCTTCCCGAGGCAACCTGCTGTTCACCTGCTGTTCAAGATCGAGTCTCCAGTTTGTCCTCGTCATTTCGAGTGAAAGTTGTGTTTTTTGTTTGTATTTACTTTACTGGATTAAAGACTCTGTTTTCGCCAAGTCGCTTTTGGGTCCTCTTTCACCTGCATGACAATTATGGCCAAACAGTTACATTTTGTTTAATCAGACCAGAGGACATTTCTCCATAAAGTAGGATATTTGACCACATGTGCAGTTGCGAACTGTAGTCTGGCTTTTTACGGCAGTTTTGGAGTAGTGGCTTCTTCCTTGCTGTGTGGCCTTTCAGGTTAAGTCAATATAGGACTCATTTTAATGTGGATATAGTTACTTTTGTACCGGTTTCCTCCAGCATCTTCACAATGTCCTTTGCTGTTGTTCTGGGATTGATTTGCACTTTTCCCACCAAAGTATGTTCATCTCTTGGAGACAGAACGCTTCTCCTTCCTGAGTGGTATGACGGCTGCGTGGTCCCATGGTGTTTATACTTGTGTACTATTGTTTGTACAGATGAACGTGGTACATTCAGGCATTTGGAAATTGCTCCCAAGGATGAACCAGACTTGTGGTCTACAATTTTTTCCTGAGGTCTTGGCTGATTTCTTTTGATTTTCTCATGATGTCCAGCAAAGAGGCAGTGCGTTTGAAGGTGAGCCTTGAAATACATCCACAGGTACACCTCCAATTGACGCAAAAAAATGTAATGTAGCCTATCAGAAGCTTCTAAAGCCATGACATTATTTTCTGGAATTTTCCAAGCGGTTTAAAGGCACAGTCAACTTAGTGTATGTAAACTTCTGACCCACTAGATTTGTGATACAGTGAATTATAAGTGAAATAATCTGTCTGTAAACAATTGTTGGACAAATTACTTGTGTCATGCACAAAGTAGATGTCCTAACCGACTTGCCAAAACTATAGTTTGTTAACGAGAAATTTCATCTGCAGATATGTCCAGGCATCCAGCCTTCATTGCGTCCAGGAGGGACATTTGATCATGTGGAGGGGGGGTCATAAGCCTTCCACCTCCACGAGGAAAATAATTCCTCTATGGGGTTGAGGAATGGAGAGTAAGGTGGGAGGAAAAGTGGCACCATCCTGGGATGGGCTGAAAATCACTCTGTGGCTGCACGGGAGTGGTGAAATGCATTGTCCCAAACAATTACAAACGTTGGTCGATTTCGCTTCACTTGCAACCCTTCCCTCACCTGGCAAACACCTTCCATAGAGGTCACCCAGGAATGAAATGAGACGCTTGTCTTGTGTGGCCCAATTAGCCGTTTGTGTAACAGCAATCCATTAGAGGATATTGCCGCACACATTGTGATGTTGGCACCCCTCTGGCCCGGGACATCCACTGTGGCTCTTTTCCCAGTCACATTTCTTCCTCCGCCGCCGTGTTTTGGCCAAGATGAAACTAACCTCATCCACATAGATGAATATATCGGGTGTTTGACTGGCTTCAATCTCCATGACTCTCTAAGGCAACATACGAGTTAGGCTATTACGGTCGTTTACATTGTACCTAAAAACATGCCATTGTGTGCCCTCGGCCCTGTTTGGTTTTGTTCAGAACCAGTTCTGTATGTTATAGTCATCTTAACTGGACATATTGGTTCCTAAATTGCTTTCAGTCAGATGCCCTTGCAGAATGCACATCTTTCCTGTTGTTTTGCCGGAAATGTGAAACAGTAGATGATACTGTCGATGAGCGTGGCAGATTTGGCTGTACTCAGACCAGCCTCTCTCATTGATAGCCCATGATTTATTACGCGATCAATTATAGTGGCCCTAAATTCATCTGAGACTACAGCCCTTGATCTTCCTCTGTCTTCTTCCACCAGGCGTACGTACTCCTCTTCCTCTCCCAGTCACTCTTCTATCATTCTATCTGTCAGCTTCTCCATCTCTGTCTGGGTCCATGTTCACTTCACAGTACAGCATTATTCCGAAGATGTCCCCTTTACAGTTTTTCTCAGTCGCTTTGGTGCATTTTTCACATCATCCCTAACATGTGCAAAATTACAAGTGCATTTCTCAGAACAATTTGTACAAACTGCAATATACAATATGTATGTTTCTAAAGCTGGTCAGTCACTAAAAATCCTTAGTACATCTCTCAAAAGTAAATATTCATGCCAATGATCATGTCAGTGTCATCAGAATGATAAGTCATTGAGTCATTGTTCACGAACAAGGTCGTCAAAATGTTTAGGCATGTTGTCAATGTAACTGTGTACTTTGACAGTATTACCTGATGTAAACTTAGGCTACAGTTTGGATGACAGTTACTGTATGGAAAATGCAGAAGGCTGCACTTCTATGGCATATATCAATTTCAACAGTATTATTTACATATTACTGTATGTGGGTTATTGATTGAAAGAGACTGGACAACCCAAGGGGCACAAAGGAAAAAAAACAAAATTAGAAAGAAACACAGGAAACCACCCCCAGGGCACAGTGCCTGTAGCACTGTTCCAGACGTTCCTGTCTGTCGGCCCACATATTCTCATCCACATTACACAGGATATTTTCCCTTCCAACGTGGAAAGAATCTTTTGGAATCCCTTATCCATCCTCTGCAGGCGTCTACTGTGATGTCCTCACATGCTGCATCCATTGTGTGTCTCATCCATCATCTGTGTGTGTGGCTGACGATCGTACACCTTCCACATCCATGCTGAAAAGAACTCCTCAATTGGGTTAAGGAATGGTGAATAAGGTGGGAGGAATTCTATGAGCATCCTCGGGTGGGTCACAAACCATTGCCTTGTGATGTTTGATCGATGGAAACTCACATTATCACAAATGACCACATACTTTGGCAAATCCTCTCTAAACAGACCCCTCTCATCATTAGGGATGAGAGCCCTGTAGAGAGTATCTAAAAAGTTGAGTAGATGCTGGGTGTTGTATGGCCCTATAAGGGGGATATGGGTTAGGACACCATGCTCCGAAATAGCAGCACACATGGTGATATTTCCTCCCCTTTGGCCTGGCAAATCCACAGTAGCTCTGTGACCGATGATATTCCGACCCCGCCTTCTACATTTGGTCAGGTTGAAGCCAGCCTCATCCACGTATACAACGTTTTGAGAGGGTTCACTTGATTCCAACTCCATTATACGCTATATCCCAGAACACACAGTTGAATTTGTTTTGGTAAGGAAGAGTGACATAAAATGTACATATATTGCATGTTCCTTCCACAGCAATGGAAATGTGTGCAGTTTATGCTTACTGTACTATGTATCACTATAAAATGACTACTGTAATATGAAGCATTTGTAGGAAGTATACAGTATACTGCTTATATACAGTAACAGTGCACTGTACATTGGTGGACATACCTGTTCTCTCTTCAAAACGTTTGAACTATTGAGGACACGGTTGATCTCCCAATATTCGGCTGCACCCTTCAACCCGCCTCAGCCATTGTAAGGCCATGATTGACAACATGGTCTACAATAGTGGCCCTTTTGTCATCAGATATGCACCTATGTCCTCTTCTGCCTCTTCCTCTGTTTTGCCTTCCACCACGCATCCTTGCTCCTCTTCTTCCTCCTCTTGGCGGTTGACCCTGTTCGTTTCCTGGTCCATCCATTATTGGAAAATTGCAACTCTGTGTTGTTGTCTGTCTATATATGCTTGCCAATTGATTCTTCATGAGATGCACCTTTGAGCAATTTAGACAACTGGTTGATTGTTGGTTGAACTAACACTTTACATTCCTTCATGAGTGAGGGTCAATTTCACCTGCACGATTCATCAATTCACGTTTTTGTACAAAAGGTCTAATAGAAATGTGTAAAATTATGTCTGACAGTTTATGACAAATAGTTCAACAATTGTGCATGTAATGGCTTATGCAAGGAACTAATGCCTAGATGTTTTGAGGGGTAAGACTATTCAACAAAGAACCATCGACTATATTTTGTTCAACATGACATGAGCAATTGATAATGTGGAAAAAAGCTGACACTTGTAAATTATCAATTGCAATTTGTTCAAAGGAATAAGAACTTGCTTTAATGATGTGCACAAGTGACTAGATGATTTGGAATTTGTAGAAGTAGTATCAACAATTGCACTTTTGATCTAAGAAATGCACCAAAGCGACTGAGAAAAACTGTAATATAGATGGTAATGCAATTGAAAGACTAACACCTGGGTAGGTGTTCAGCTACAATGGGAATCAGCTGCGGTTGGTCTAATTGTTTTGATAGTATTTCATTTTTTAGATTTGTAATATGCTGTATTACTGTAGAAATGTAGCAGTTTGCTGTCTTATTCAATTTAGTGTTATGTTAGGTTTTGAACTTAAGTTTAAAAGTTTTGAAACGAGTATGTAAACGTGCAAATTGGACTGTAGGTACATAGGGTTTTGGTGGTAGTGTCTGAGTGAGAAAATAATTGATAAAATTAGAAAATTGTAGTAATTGAATGCATTTTGTGCTAAAGCAATACAAAATGATCCACAGTTTCGCCTGCATAGACTGCTGTTGTGCTCACTGTGTGAAGAGTTTTGAAAAAGTGACCTAAGTTTTGAGAAATGGGTCCTAGCGATTGTAAAAAAAAAACTGTAAAGGTAGGCGTTATGTTCCAATACAACTGCCTATAATTTTGACTCGCTTCTTGGGACTGGTTGGAAAACCTAGTCACTTCAACCAATGTCACTCCAAGGCTCTCCTTTATGGTATTGTACAGCGAGGTAAGTTGGAACCGTTAATGGCCAAATAGTTATTCCCAGTGTCATGGCAATTATAATGCTGTGACAAAACAACAACATATCCAGAGAAAACATTCATAAATGGACAAATTAACCTATAGAGTCGTTGTCCGCGCCCCCACAAAAATCTTATTAGGTTAATGAAACATCTCTTAGTTTAAGCTTGAGATATCTGGTGCATTGGATGCGTCTCATTCCACCGAACGTCACACTTCCACATTTTAGCAGGCACTCTTTTCCAGAGCGACATACAGTAAGTAGTGAGTGCATACATTTTCACACTGGTACCCTTTGGGAATCAAACCCACAACCCTGGCGTTGCAACGCCATGCTCGACTAATGTTCTACCATGTTCTACCAGCTGAGCCACACAGCACCATCTGTGGTGAATGGCCACAGCGCTAGAGTGGTGTTTGTCAGACCATAAGACATACAGAAAGTCGGTCTTCTCACAAAATGGTCTGTAGCGTCTGAATGGTTTGGCCCCTCTATGGAACGATGAGACTCTCGCGAAGACGATGGTGTTCTCAGTTTTGCTCTACGACCCCTGCAAGCCTCGTGGGACTTGTCTGAATTCGGTACAGCTGATCTGCCAACTTCTGTCTGTAGTGTCCGAACAGTTTGGGCTACACACTGATAACCCCTCTGTGGAATGGTGAGATTCTCACGGACACCTACATGTCAGTTGTTTTGCTCTAGTACGGCCACAGGCCTCACAAGACTCGTCTGAAGGTCACCCGGTACCAGTTGAAAAGAAACTATGGAAGTGCAGTGTCATGACGTTGGCCTGGGGGTAGGTTTATGACAGTCATAAATACCTCTTCTCCCCCTTTTCCTCTCTCTACCCTACTGATGTGACATTTGAAAATCCCCAGGTTAACATTATATTCTGGGAACATCAGAAGGTAGGGGGAAATTAACTATATACTGGTAATCCGACCAATTGAACATATGCGGTGAATATGATGTCAGTTCGGTTGTCATCCGAGACATTCTCATCAATGATAGGATGACATAAATTCTACAGTGGAAAGTATGCACATTATAGTTATTGGATTCACATGGAATTGTTGTTCAAATTACATGTTTGAATATAAAACAATTGGTGAAGAGATTAAATGTAATTTTAGCTTGCAAATGAGAGATTTGGGTTTTCATACGGTTAGGGCTCTGCTCAATCAGTGGCCCGCCCCTGTGAAGGGACATGGGTTATAAAACGTTTCAAACACATCCTTCTCGCTCCACAATATATAAAGCTTTGACGAAAATGTAACCTCCTGTTCCAAGTATGTGAGTTCTGAGGCCTCTGCGTTAAAATAACTAACATGTCAACTACAGAACTAAGCCAACCTCAGCGTGAGCTTTGGTTGCGAATGGTATGAACTTTGAACTCTTATTCATAAGATAAGTGATACCTCCAAGCTGTTGAGTTAGCAACAGCAGCTGCAAACGTGGGCTAGGAAAGAACAGACAGAGTATCCCGTCTACCACACAACAACGTTACTACAACGTATTCAATTTACCACCAGAGACATTCTTCAAAGGACAAAGGACTCAGGTGGGCAACAGGGCCTTCCATCTACCACCAACCTACCGAAGCGCAGCTCAGAGTAAATATTGATTGCATTTTCCTTTTCCAATGCATAAGATACTGCATTTACGATAGAGACATCGTTTCACCCTTTGTTCTTCAGTCTTCCCGCTCTTCCACTCAAACCAATCCCCCTTTTCTCTGTGTAACCAGCTGTCATATCTGTTCCGCCTGCTAGGGACGTTTTCCTTTATGATGTAATTTGTAATCAATGAATGATTCATTCTGTGTATATGTAATTCTGTGTAATTAGTTAGGTATTTAGTAAATAAATAATTAAACCCAATTCTGTATTGCTGATTCAACTTGTTAGCCAGGGTTCGTGAAGATAACCAAGAATTTACAACTTTCAGATGAGACTGAATTATTAGTGACTGCTATTGATTTAAAATATTACTAGGTCTTTAAGAGTTTATTCGGAAAATAAAAGCTCTATAAATATTATTTCGTGGTGCCCTGACTTTCTAGTTATTTACATTTACATGATTAGCTCAATCAGGTGATATTAATTACAGAGAAAGGATTTTATAGAATAGCATGTCATATCACTTAATCAGGCATAGACAAAGACACGACAACAGTATAGTATGGAGACTAGTTTAGTGCCAAAAATAATGGGTTCAATACTTATATATTTTTATATATATACTTCCTGATCTTTCTTATAGCTCTCAGATATAGGACTACACTTCAGAAAAACTTCCTTTAGATTTCTTTTTTTGGGGGGGCTATCTATTGTTCCATGTAGTGAATCTGTTTGTCACATATGCTCTCTAGGTCGCCATTCTCCCGCGCCTCAGCCGGATCGACAGGTTCCAGCGCCTCAGCAGAGGTGACCGGTCGCTTACGGTTTCTGTTTCAGTTTCATGTCTGTGCATTGTTCGCTGTTCTTGTTTTGTATTATGTTTCGTTCATTTATTAAGTTCTTCACTCCCTGAACTTGCTTCCCGTCTCCCAGAGCAGTAAGGCTGAATGAAATGTTTGATCAAATCATTTTGTAGTATATTTTTTTTGGTACTTCAAGGGGTCTTAGAATTCTATATCAAATAGCAAAATGATCCTTGTTATGACCGTGTTAAAACAATTCCATATTTCTTAGTACAGTGACTTGACTATCGACTTGTCGATCTACAAGGCATTTCTAGTCGATCCCAAGCATTTATGTAAAAACAACAACGATACAGCCTTGTGTTCCTATTTTTTTATTCGTTTCGGGCTGTTGGTGGTAGGTCCAATTCAGCTGCCCTGCACCAGGTAGGCAAACTGTTGCCATTTCATGTGTCTGAAGGTACAAACTCTGCCTTCTCGGTGGGCCTGGAGAGGAAATCAAGTGCACCGTGCAACCTCTGGCCAATCAGATTGCTCAGATGACCGAGTCTGCAGTAACATAGCAGGCGTAAAAGAAAGCTATGGCAAAAGTGATACTGTGAGATTTCAAAACGTTTAAAACCATGAGAGAGACTGTCAACAAATACAGCAACGAGTGAGTTCATATTTAAGTTCTTACTCAGCACTGTCAAAACTTTTTATTCAACACTTTTATAAGCCATAAAATGTGCATTCTTCCCATTTCCACTCAACGCTACAACAAGCAGTGCAGCAGTAATGAATGAGTAGGAAAGTGGATCTATAAGCTTTGGTCAGTGCATGCAGAGCTGAGTGCTTGAATCCATTGTCTGTGTAAAGGCCTAAACCTGCAGTCTAAATCAGCCTCTTTTGCATTATCCATTCTGGTAATATTTTTTTGCAGCTTTCCAGCTTTGGCTATTTTCGTCGGGCAGACTTGTGCGTCACAAGCCCCGGAACAGTAATGTGATTTTCGAGATGAGCCAAATCAATATATGTGTATTAATAAAGGTGTTTGCATTCAAAAGCCTCTCACAGCCACCTCCTCCCCCACTCTCTGCTCTCCCATCTCTCCAGCCCTCCTTTCTTGTTTTCATAATAGCATCCCAGTAGGGGGAAGGAATCAACTGACACAATTCGTCATTCATACCAATATCAATGATACCGGATACGTTTTTCATAGACATCTTCCCCCCTCCTGACGATATCTGTGCGACAGTGACAGAGAGGGATGAGGGCCTAAAAGAGCCATGCAAGTGGCTGTGAATGGGGTTTGAAAAGCGATTTGTCTGCCTTGTCCTTGACTACAATTTCCATGACAGTGCCTGGGTTATGTTCATTAATGCACACAATGGGTAACATTTGACAACATTTTTTAATGAAAGTGAATGTTTGCTATTGGACAAGTACAGGTGGTCCCTGCATGTTTCAGAACTTTTTCTTTCGCCTAGTGCCCAATGAACACAGCCCAGGCTTTGGCCATGTCTGACACACACCTGACCATGTTATTGACTTGTTAATTGTTTACTCCATGTGTAACTCTGTGTTGTCTGTTCACACTGCTATGCTTTATTTTGGCCAGGTCACAGTTGCAAATGAGAACTTGTTCTCAACTAGCCTACCTGGATTAAATAAAGGTGAAATAAAAAATAAAATAAAAAATTCCACAAGTAAAGACTACTGTCAGGTATGAAGGTAAGACCCAGATGCAGACAATGTCGAATTAACAATGGTTTAATTATCCAACAGGGGCAGGCAATAGACAGGTCAAGGCAGGCAGGGGTCAGTAAACCAGAGGTGGGGCAACGGTACCGGACGGCAGGCAGGCTCAGGGTCAGGGTAGGCAGAGGTCAATAATTCATAGGTGGGGCAAAGGCACAGGTCGGCAGGCAAGCTCAGAGTCAGGGGCAGGCAGAGTGGTCAGGCAGGCGGGCTCAGAGTCAGGGGCAGGCAGAGTGGTCAGGCAGGCGGGCTCAGAGTCAGGAGCAGGCAGAGTGGTCAGGCAGGAGGGCTCAGAGTCAGGGGCAGGCAGAGTGGTCAGGCAGGCGGGCTCAGAGTCAGGAGCAGGCAGAGTGGTCAGGCAGGCGGGCTCAGAGTCAGGGGCAGGCAGAGTGGTCAGGCAGGCGGGCTCAGAGTCAGGGCAGGCAGGCAGGAGGGCTGGTCAGGGGCAGGCAGGTGGTCAGGCAGGAGGGCTCAGAGTCAGGAGCAGGCAGAGTGGTCAAACAGGCGGGCTCAGAGTCAGGACAGGCAAGGGTCAAAACCAGAAGGGCGAGAAAAAGAGAGACTGGAAAAGGCAGGAGCTTAGACACAAAAACGCTGGTTGACTTGAACAAACAAGACGAACTGGCAACAGACAAACAGAGAACACCGGTACAAATACACAGGGGATAATGGGGAAGATGGGCGACACCCGTAGGGGGGTGGAGACAACCACCAAGAAAGGTGAAACAAATCAGGGTGTGACACTACTATGTCATGGCCGACTTAGATCTTTGGAAAATGTATGTCTACCAACCACCGTTAAAGTTTTGGAACTTTCTTTACACATAGAGGCAGAATAATGAATCCTGACTGTGGATCAAAACGAGTTCAAAAACAATTACCACCCAATCTTTCATAACTAATACAGCCGGTATGATAATTAACTAGTTACACCAACTCAAGTGATTAAACATAATGTTTAATTAAACAGGTATCTTCTTTAAAAAGTGCTGCAAGAAGTGGCACGGAATGGCAATGAGCTTTTGAGTTACATCAAATGAATGATGAGTCATTTTTCATCCCGCCGTGAATGCCAATCTGGCGGCCATTTTGACCTTCATCATAGCAGGAGTTGAAGGAACATGAAGCACAAAAACACACCAGCGTAATAAGGGGCTCCTGCTATCGCTATTCACCCACCATCATTACCTTCGAGAGCTTAGGATCAAATGTCCCCCACCCCTTTTCATCCACACCGCTGTAGATAAGAAATTATTATTAGTATTCCTACCATCGTTAAGCAGTGGCTCCTTATCTAAGCTGGTTTATAGAAAAAAATATTTTAATGTTTTATGTATTCACCTAGGATGATAGAGGCATAAGTGATGTGAAAGGAGAAGGGAGGAAGGAATAAGGTGATTTGAGACCTGGGGAATTTGACTCTGGAAGCATTTCTCACCACTCCGTCTGGGCCGAATGGGTCACTCCTTAGCCGACCATTAAAAAAAAAAGAGGAGAGGAGGAGATGTCGCTATCAACCACTCAGACATGTATCAGGAGAACATAGACTTCATGAATCACTTGACATAAATCACGAGTGAGGACGGATCATCTGGAAACACTCCAGATATGGGAAGAGAGTGAAGTGACGTGTCTGCCACTGGTGACGAACTTCATCCTCTGGAGATCCATAGAGTTTGTAACACACACTACCGTGAACGCATAACGTGAATATCTAGTCCTTAAAAAAGGAAATTAGGAAAATAATGTGTAAATATACAGTTAATATACAAAAGTATGTGGACACCCCTTAACATCTGTGGATTTGGCCGTTTCAGCCACACCCGTTGCTGAAAGGTGTGTAAAATCGAGCACACAGCCATGCAATCTCCATAGACAAACATTGGCAGTCGAATGGCCTTACTGAAGAGCTCAGTGACTTTCCAACAAGTCAGTTTGTCCATTTTTGTTGCCCTGCTAGAGCTGCCGCCGTCAACTGTAAGTGATGTTCTTGTGAACTGGAAACGTCTAGGAGCAACAATGGCTCAGCCGCGAAGTGGTAGGCCGCACAAGCTCACAGAATGGGGCAGCCGAGTGCTGAAGCGCGTAGTGCATAAAATTCCTTGGTTGCAACACTCACTACTGAGTTCCAGATTGCCTCTGGAAGCAATGTCAGCACAATAACTGTCCCCATGTGCAGTTGCAACCCATAATCTGGCTTTTTTATGGCGGTTTTGGAGCAGGTGCTTCTTCCTTGCTGAGTGGCCTTTCATGTTATGTCGATGTTTTACTGTGGATATAGATACATTACATTTACATTTAAGTCATTTAGCAGACGCTCTTATCCAGAGCGACTTAGTAACTGTTTCCTCAAGCATCTTCACAAGGTCCTTTGCTGTTGTTCTGGGATAATTTGCACTTTTAGCACCAAAGCACCAAAGTACATTCATCTCTAGGAGACAGAACACATCTTCTTCCTGAGCGGTATGACGGCTGCGTGGTCCCATGGTGTTTATACTTGCGTACTATTGTTTGTACAAATGAATGTGGTACCTTCAGGTGTTTGGAAATTGCTCCCAAGGATGAAATCTTGGCTGATTTCTTTTGATTTTCCCATGAGGTCAAGCAAAGAGGAACTGAGTTTGAAGGTGGGCCTTGAAATACATCTACAGGTACACCTACAATTGACTCAAATGATGTCAATTAGCCTATCAGAAGTTTCTAAAGCCATAATTATCTGGAATTTTCCAAGCCTTTTAAAGGCACAGTCAACTTAGTGTATGTAAACTTCTGACCCACTGGAATTGTGAAACATTGAATTATAAGTGAAATAATCTGTCTGTAAACAATTGTTGGAAAAAAAGACTTGTGTCATGCACAAAGTAGATGTCCTAACTGACTTGCCAAAACTATAGTTTGTTAACAATACATTTGTGGAGTGGTTGAAAAACTAGTTTTAATGACTCCAACCTAAGTGTATGTAAACTTCCGACTTCAACTGTACATTTGAGATGAGTAAAGTAGGATGTGAACATTATTTAAACATTATTAAAGTGACTACTGTTGCATTGTTAAAGTGGCCAGTGATTCTAAGTCTATGTATAAAGTGCATAAGCTTCTAAGGTGGAGGGTTGTTTAATCGGGTGGTAGCCAGCTAGTGATGTCTGTTTAACAGTCTGATGGTCTTAAGATAGGTGATGTTTTTCAGTCTCTCTGTCCCAGTTTTGATACACCAGTAATGACCTCATCTTCTGGATGATAGCGGGGTGAACAGGCTGTGGCTTGGGTGGTCCTTGATGATCTTGTTGGCCGTCCTGTGACATTGGTTGTTGTAGGTGTCCTGGAGGGCAGGTGTTTTGCCCCCAGTGATGCGTTGAGCAGACCACACAGACCTCTGGAGAGCCCTGTGGGTACCAGTGGTGCAGTTGCCGTACCAGGCGGTGATACAGCCGACAGGATGCTCTCAATTTTACATCTGTAAAAGTTAGTGAGGGTTTTTGGGGCCAAGCCAAATTCTTCAGCCTTCTGTCCACTGCTGTCCCGTCGCTGTGGATAGGGGGGTGCTCCCTCTGCTGTTTCCAGAAGTCCACGATCAGGTCCTTTGTTTTGTTGACGTTGAGTGAGAGGTTATTTTCCACTCTCCCAGGGCCCTCACCTCCTCCCTGTGGACTGTCTTGTCACTAACACACTGATACATGCCTATTAAGCAGTAGGCCTTTAAGGTTGCAGGTATGGGTGTGGTTGGAGGTGTGACCAACCCAAAAGTGCCATCTTGAATTAGTAGTTATGGGAAAACGAGGCTTTCTAAAGCCTTTGGGGCTTTCACCAAATTGTGCCAAAAAAACCAGTTAATTACTATTAACACAATGCATATTAGTGACATCTGCAGGTCAGTGACAAACAACAGCATTTGCTGTTCATATACACTTCTTCCCATCATTTGTAAAATCTCTGTGGCGCAGAGGTTAGTCATGGGTTTTTAACCCCTCGGGTAGAATACAAGGTTGCAGCTCACATCCTAGGTTAGTTCTCATCTTTGCCTCCAAGTTCACTATTTTTCTAAACCATGATTTAGTATGCAGCAAAAGCTTATAGTATAGCCTACTAAATGATACAAATTATTAGAACAACAATGCGCAGATGTGTTGTTTCAAAACAATACAAAAAAAGTGTGGCTTTGCCTGGATTCAACCTTACTCTTTACTCTTTTTCAACCTTACTCTTTCACTCGTCTCCGAGTGTGTCATATTTTCCAACCTACCTTCTGAGCTACCGTTGCAACACACATTCCAATGAAGCTTTCCACTGGGCACAGACATCACCTTTGGTTGAGTTGTCAACTAACATGAATTCATGCACACTGCTTTGGTTGAAAATAGACACTGAATGGTTCAAAGTCATCGGTTTCCATTGGACGTTTTGGATTGATGTTGGATCATTGGTATTACCTATGTCTTTTTTGGGGGTTTATTTCCTTGGATTTGAACTTTGAGTTCCCTTCAGGACTCAACCTGGGGTTCTGGTAAGACTAACGTTTTATTAGTTTTATTATTAAATAATTAGTTGTGTGACTTATGTTGAATCCCTATGGTTTTTCCTATCAATAAACTATTATTGCACTCACCAAGTTCCCCAACTTCTTGCAAGTTCGTGTTTCATCCAAGTTTGTTACAAGTTTCATTCCACGCATACTTTTCTAGCTTCCCTAATTCCGGGGGGAAAATCTCTCTAGGAACTCACCCACCATTAAATCATTTTTTTATTTCATTTTGGAATCTTTGTTCCCACTAGTCCAGTTTCCCTATACCACTACTGGCCATACTACATACAACGGTAATCTTGCAGTTTCAGCAGTAAGGAGGAAAAAAGCAAGTGGGTCTGAAATAACTACAGTGGGTAGAACAAGTATTTGATACACTGCCGATTTTGCAGGTTTTCCTACTTACAAAGCATGTAGAGGTCTGTAATTTTTAATTACAGACCTTTTTACTTCAACAAAATTACTTAAAAATCATACAATGTGATTTTCTGGATTTTTGTTTTAGATTCCGACAGACCTCGACATGCTTTGTAAGTAGGAAAACCTGAAAAATCACCAGCGTTTCAAATACTTGTTCTCCCCACTATATAACCAGTTGTATTGTTTATGCACTTTTCATCCACTTGAATATTGTGAGAAGTGGTCCTTACCCTTCATCACTACCTTGGTAGATTAGTACTCAATCATTTGTGCCCCGATGCTTTTCCAGCTAGCACATACCATTCTGAGAACCATATGTGCCCTTCGAGCTTCAAGAAACATATGGTTTTGAACGGGGAAATACCCTCACACATGGAAGTAATTAGAAAGCATCGTAAAGCAACGGACAAGTTGAACATATCGAAAGCATGCAGCACGCGGAACGCACTGCAGCCTCGTGCGGCACCCTCAACGCAGCGTTGCGGACTGTTCCAGTGACAATGCACGACGTCCGCCGGAAAGCGAAGAGTTTCATGCATCTGGTGGACATGAGGTGTTGGCCAGGGCTGTGTACAATCTTCTAGGCATCTACCTTTAACCAGTCCTTTACATTGTTTAGACTGAAGTGCAGTCATATTTCATTGAGCACGTGGGGATATTTTTTAGAACCTCTGTCAGGAGATAAGAAAGAGTGTGCTTGCACACGAGCGGTTAATTAGGTCACGACCAATGTCAAGCCTGCATTGGAGCTGCACGGTGTGTGTGTGTTTGTCCATGCGTATGTGTGTGCGTGCATGTGTGTGTGAGAGCATGTGTGCATATGCGCGAGCGTGTGTGCATCAATGCATGAGAGTGGGCGTGTGCACGTGCGTGGGTGTGTGTGTGAGTGTGTGTGTGTGTGCGCATGTTTTGCATCCAACTGAATTTGGCCGACACTTATTCCCACACATTGCATTTTGATACCTCACGTTTTACTGGCAGATTTGTAGATGTGATTTTAATGAACAGAAAAGCTGTAATCCGCCCAAAACGTGACTGACTGCTAAGTGAGCAAGCAGTGAAATATGTGACAGATCAGTGAGAAATGTGAAGAATAAAGGCGGCTAATTCTTCTTGGTCATTTCCAATGACCGACTAGACTGTAAAACATTTTTTTGTTTTGTTTTTCATAGTTTTCATTTGCAATTCAGTTCAGCTCACTAGTTTGAAAAGGGTACTAGTTAATTAACACAAATGTCACATAACTGTCGCACCACCACCTCTTCAATATGGACTCAATGTCTCCCTCCCAAAGCAAACCCAACATAACTTATTTTTCCCTTCAAAAGTGTCATTGAGACGCATATCTAGTCGTCTGTGGCGAACCTTTCGCTAAGTAGCCGTGGACTTCGCATTGACCTCTCAAAGCGTAACAGACCAAAGACCCCACTAAAGGTGTTCGAGTCCCAGATAGCACCCTATTCCCTACTTTGTCCATTACTTTTGACCAGAGCCCTACAGCCCTTGGTTCAAAAGTAGTGCACTAGGGAATAGGGCGCCATTTAGGACACAGGCAGGGTTTCCAAAATGGCTAAAGCACTCTATTAAGAGATGAGGCTGCTAGTGCCGGTTTATTTATTAGAGCTTTTCATTATAAAGTGGCATATTCAGACTGCCCAATAATCTATTCCGGCGACATCACGGATGATGTCATCTGAATGCGGAATTAGCGTGTGCAGTGGCGTCCTCTTTGTGAGCTTTCTACATTTAATGACTGCCATAAAAAGCAGACTGCACCACAAGGCCGGGACGAAATGAAAATGATGGGTGGAAACACACAAGGAACGATGGAGGGAGCCAGAGGGATGCCCCTAGCCGGAGTAAGGTCCTAGGTGGCCATTCCGGCCTCTGAGTTTTTCGTATGTATGTGTGCGTGTGTTTTTCTTTTACCCTAACAAGGCTGGAGGAGCATGTGGCTCACTGGGTAGGCAGTAATAATGTTATAGACAGAGTGCTTAGATGACAGTGTGGTCTGTCACACACACACACACACACACACACACACACACACACACACACACACACACACACACACACACACACACACACACACACACACACACACACACACACACACACACACACACACACACACACACACACACACACACACACACACACACACACACACACACACACACACACACACACTCGCTGCAACAAGCTCTCAAAGCTATGTCCTAATATCACGTTGAAGGTCTATGGACTGAAATGGTTTGTGGAAGGTCTGTTCAATAGATTATGGAGAATAGAAGAGTATTGTCGTACTGGAGTTTCTTCCTCTATGCAGCAAAGTAGGCTATATAAGGCATGGAAAGAAACTGATTTTACAGGGATAAAATATGCCTCAAAAGATAAAGATATTTGAAATCAAAAGCAACAAACCCTTTAATTACGTCAATATTTCCCATAACGCCTCCTTGTGAATTTCTGACCCTGTAAAAAAGCAATACGAATAACAACACTTACGAGAATTTCAAGACTCATTCCCACAAAATCCCCCAATCCTTCAAAAGAATTGCAATTAAATTGAATCCCTGAATGTAAACTCTCTTCTCTTCTGACAACAATCCTTTGACACCTCTAGACTTTGCTGGTGGGCAGACAATGATTTGAAGACTTAAGCCATGTGTATATTTTCCCATTCCCTGATTCCGCTAAAAGTCCAATATTCCTTTGGGATTAATGCCAAAATCGGGGTAAGGGATCGGAAGGCTTAGGGAGGGATAGAGGAGGGATAGAGGAGCTCATTTTCTCTTTCATATGACAGATGGTGGTTGGAGCCATGGATATAGGCGCCTCAGAACTCAAGGTGCTTCAAATGTCTATTTCCTATTCATCACTGGCCATTGCGACGTATTAGGAACAATGATAAATTTAAGTTGTCAGTGTGTGTGCCAATAGGCTGGTCCTTTCATTAGACATAATGAAGAGGAGAGACAGTCTCTTCTTTGTGTGTGTGTGTGTGTGTGTGTGTGTGTGTGTGTGTGTGTGTGTGTGTGTGTGTGTGTGTGTGTGTGTGTGTGTGTGTGTGTGTGTGTGTGTGTGTGTGTGTGTGTGTGTGTGTGTGTGTGTGTGTGTGTGTGTGTGTGTGTGTGTGTGTTAGAGGTCGACCGATTAATCGGAATGTCCGATTAAGTAGGGCCGATTTAAACTTTTCATAACAATCGGAAATTGGTAATTTTGGACGCCTTTTTTACCGATTTTTTAATATATTTTGTTATTTTTTATTTAGTCTTTATTTAACTAGGCAAGTCAGTTAAGAACACATTCTTATTTTCAATGACGGCCTAGGAACGTTGGGTTAACTGCCTTGTTCAGGGGCAGAATGACAGATTTTTACCTTGTCAGCTCAGGGATTCAATCTTGCAAAATATGCAGGGTATATGCAACAGTTTGCCAGAATTTTACGTAATTATGACATAACATAGAAGGTTGTGCAATGTAACATGAATATTTAGACTGATGGATGCCACCCGTTAGATAAAATATGGAACGGTTCCGTATTTCACTGAAAGAATAAACGTTTTGTTTTGAGATAATTTTTATGCTGGTGAATGAGGACCCAAAAGCGACTTAACAGAAACAGAGTCTTTATTCCAGTCTATAACAAAAACGATAATCCTGGATATAATCTCAGGTAAAGTCAAAACAGGAAAACTGAAATCCTCTAGGCAGTAGAGGGGAACAACTGGAGACGCGACCACAGACTGCAGGTCGCTTCGGGAAGGCGCAGGCCGTAGCTGATATAGATACCTGCTCACACGCAGCATCTGAAGAAGGCAAAAACACGACAGGGCGGAACAAGGACACAGAACAGCAAACATCAAACAAGGATCCGACAAGGACAGAAGCGGAAACAGAGGGAGAAATAGGGACTCTAATCAGAGGGCAAAATAGGGAACAGGTGTGAAAGAGTAAATGAGGTAGTTAGGAGAATGAGGAACAGCTGGGAGCAGGAACTGAACGATACAGAGAGAGAGCGAGAGAGGGAGAGAGGGAGGGGGAGAGAGAGGGATAGAAAGAGGGAAAGAACCTAATAAGATCAGCAGAGGGAAACGAATAGAAGGGGAAGCACAGGGACAAGACATGACAATCAATGACAAAACATGACAATAATAGTTTCCGGATTCGACCATATTAATGACCTAAGGCTCGCATTTCTGTGTGTTATTATGTTATAATTAAGTATATGATTTGATAGAGCAGTCTGACTGAGCGATGGTAGGCACCAGCAGGCTCATAAGCATTCATTCAAACAGCACTTTCGTGCACGTCACTCGCTCTGAGACTCTGAGACTTGGAGTGGTTGTTCCCCTTGCTCTGCATGGGTAACGCAGCTTCGAGGGTGGCTGTTGTCGTTGTGTTCCTGGTTTGAGCCCAGGTAGGAGCGAGGAGAGGTACAGAAGCTATACTGTTACACTGGCAATACTAAAGTGCCTATAAGAACATCCAATAGTCAAAGGTATATGAAATGCAAATGGTATAGAGAGAAATAGTCCTATAATTCCTATAATAACTACAACCTAAAACTTCTTACCTGGGAATATTGAAGACTCATGTTAAAAGGAACAACCAGCTTTCATATGATCTCATGTTCTGAGCAAGGAACTGAAACGTTAGCTTTCTTACATGGCATATATTGCACTTTTACTTTCTTCACCAAAACGTTGTTTTTGCATTATTTAAACCAAATTGAACATGTTTCATTATTTATTTGAGGCTAAATTGATTTTATTGATGTATTATATTAAGTTAAAATAAGTGTTCATTCAGTATTGTTGTAATTGTCATTATTACAAATACATTTTAAAAATCGTCCGATTAAATCGGTATCGGCTTATTTTGTCCTCCAATAATCGTATCGGCGATGAAAAATCATAATCGGTCGACCTCTAGTGTGTATGCGTGTGTGTGTGTGTGTGTGGGGGGGGGTGTATGTGTTACTACATACAGAATTGTACTGTACCTCTGCACACAAACATTATTTTATTGGTGCACACACACACACCCCCAGCCTCTGCTCCGGCCCATGTCATAGAAGACAAGCATCGATTATGTAAAGTTGTGTCCCCTTAACAGCAGTGGGCATATATGTCCCTGGGGCTGTCATTACAGATACAGACAGACACAGAGGTCAGAAGGCAGTGTAACCGCTGCAGGCGACCAGATCAGACCATAGCTACAGTAGCCTGTGTGTGTGTATGTTTGTGTGTGTGTGGGTATGTGGGTCAGTTATGGTGACCGTATTACCGCCACGCCAGCGATCACGAGTCATGACTACAGTCAAATGCCACGCGACCTATTTGTCATGGTAGCTAGGCTTCTCCAAGCTCTGATGCTGCTGATGGTCATTAGTAGCCTACCAAACTTGCTAACTGCCTGGTACTCAGCACTCTATTGTCCCTCAAATCACTCTGGCATCAATGCGATCGAAAATCTAATCATACACTTCATAAGAATCCATGAGCTCATGTTGCACAACATTTCTATAGGCTATGCAAATATGTAAGAAAAGTTTTTCAATGGCCTCTATTAAAAAGAGGAGGATCCCATCAGCTTTCTAAAGGCTAGGCCTACTATATTTATTTCTCAACTTTCCTAATATTAAGCACATTGTGTCTCTTTACAACGAGAGTATAACCTACTTGGCTGGCATGAAAATGAGCCGTGGGAAAGGCATCCTCCATTCACTATTTAAGTACATAGATGACATGTATTTGTTTCCCCCTGCCTCTGTTTCGAGACGAGTGCATGATAATGGTCCATTCTAAATCTAAACAAAAATCACACACATATTATTTTATATATGTAAAGGCAAGATTAAAACAAGAATAGTCTGACGGGTGCCAATATTAGCCTATGAAATGTCAATGTTATCACTTGTGAACGATGCAACACTCATGTGCAATAAGGCAAGAAATAGCGCATGCCTTTTTTCTCTCTCTCTCTCTCTACTGTTTCAAGTCATAGTCGCACACCTCGTGTAGCATAGCCCATAGGCCTATGTTCTGATAAGGTTTGTAGCACAACTAAAGTGGCCAAATAACGTCTTCAAATGAAGCACATTAATCTGCTTTACAACCGGTGTGGAATCTAACTGGAACACACATAGGCGGCGCGTGAGTTTCAAGTTTGGGGAAGATCATTTTCACCATAGAAATGTACCATCATAATAAAGCATGTGGTTAAATGATTGCAATCGACAGGAGAGACCTTGAGATGTCTTCCAAACAATCAAACTTTATTCTTTCATTACTGCAGTAATGGAGCTAGTCGGTAACCACCCCTGGGGGTTATCATGGCGAACTCGGCGAGCTTGGTTTGAGCCACAGCATTTTATAGCAAAGTCCATCCTCATTCAGTCTATATAACACAACAGATGTATGGAATGGGTCACACGGTTATGATTTGTATGAAAGATACTTATAACTCACAGCAGACAGTATCTACTGTAACAACAGTTTTCATTGTGTAGAGACCAATGTCTGGCCCCCTCATCTCCATACTAGAGCCATGTCTCCCTAGTATCAGATAGACCAGAAACATTAACCCATGCTCTGGAATGTGGTATCCCCAAAGACATCGTAAATCTCCTGTCAGTGTTATCTCCCAGAGGTCAACTTTCACTTCACACAGACACAATAGAGCGTTATAAGAACCCTATATTCTGTTGCATTAAACAACCATTTGATGCAATAAAAGTATTATAACATAAGCTTGTAATTTCCACCATAAGCATCACATGCATAATCACATTTGTGGTTGCTTTTGAGAATGGTGTTTTCCCGCTAATTAATTGCATTTTGGAACAGTCGCGCATATATCCTACTGCTGTGTGCACAATGCTGTGCTTATAATGTGAAGAAATAGCTTAATAGTCTATCAACATTTTAAGCTAAATGTTCTGATCTGTTGCATCAGCCACATTGTGTAAAAAAATTGTTTTATGCTAGTGGTTGTATTCATTTGGAATCTATCGCATCCCACAACTGTCCCAGACTATGTTCTGGAATACTGATTTCTTGCACAGAATAGGTCAACGTTTGTACTATGGGGGATAGTAGATTGACCTAAGCTAGTAGTTTTGCTGTTCGCTAGGCCTACTCATCTTCTTGGCTAACGAAAAGTAAATGTGGACAGTTCTTCTGACATCTTCAATATGCGCCTCAGAATTCGATAAGTTTGCACACAGTTGCGTCCCCGATGTGTCTGTCTTCACTTGTAGCCTGTGAGAAGGACCCACGATGCCTGTGAAAAGGACCCGATCACGTGAAGGGCATTGGCTAATACCCTGACTACACCGCTCTCGTCACATCCATGAGCGTTGCAGGCACGTTATTCAATTATTGCACCCACACTGCTCGCGCCCGTCAACGAGTGTCTGCGTGGCCAAGGGCTAAATTGAAGTCCTTTCTATTTCTGAAGCAGATCGCGCTGCAAGCCCTGCCTTTCCCATCTCCTCATTGGTTTATAGAAGCAGGTACCCATGTGCCATCTCCTCATTGGTTATACCCACATGGGTGAGTGAAAGACAAACTGTTTTGCCGGTCGTCGTGGTAATAGTATGAAAGTTTAGAGGCCAATCACCATATAAGTTCAAAGCTGAAAAAGCCTGGAAGGAGGAGAGATGACTAGAAACAATTCGGTTGACCGTTTTATGTGTGGATTAATTGTTGGAGTAGAGGACCTTGTGCATTTCAGGTAAAATAACAACTCAATGTTTATATCCCAGGAAAAATTATCTAGCAACATCAAGCTAGCTAAATAGGGCAAATTAGCTAGGAAGTGCAAGCTTGTCACGCCCTGGTCGAAGTATTTTGTGTTTGTCTTTATTTATTTGGTTAGGCCGGGGTGTGACATGGGTTTAATGTGGTGTGTTTTGTCTTGGTTTTTTAAAAGTTATTGGGTGTGTGGCTTAGTGGAGGTATCTAGCAAAGTCTATGGCTGTCTGGAGTGGTTCTCAATCAGAGGCAGGTGTTTATCGTTGTCTCTGATTGGGAACCATATTTAGGCAGCCATATTCTTTGAGTGTTTCGTGGGTGATTGTCCTTAGTGTCCTTGTTCCTGTCTCTGTGTTAGTTTACACAAGTATAGGCTGTTTCGGTTTTCGTTACGTTCATTACGTTCTTTGTTTTGTAGTGTTTGTATTGATTCGTGTTTTACGTTTGTTTATTAAACATGGATAGCAATCTACACGCTGCATTTTGGTCCGACTCTCCTTCACCACAAGAGAACCGTTACAAAGCTAACTAGCTAAATTGCCATAAATGTTTAATGCTTTTCAATCTGTCTCCAAATTAATGTAATTGGTTCAGAGTTTGTTTTGATATTTGAACCTGCGTGTTGTGATCGCGTTTGGTGTACGGGGACAAAATAAATTTATGCACGATGGAGCACACGCGCAGCCGGTTTGTGTTCCATGTAATAAGGGTTGATATACCTGAGAGACATATAGCCTAACATTTGTATCACAACTAAAGTTTCATAAATAACTCAAAATTAAGCATATAGAAGGACCTGTTTATAAATCCCTTTTTACATCAGCAGATGTCACAAAGTGTTTGTACAGAAACCCAGCCTAAAACCCCAAACAGCAAGCAATGCCGATTTAAAAGCACGGTGGCAAGGGAAAACTCCCTAGAAAGGCTGGAACCTAGGAAGAAACCTAGAGAGGAACCAGGCTCTGAGGAGTTCCAGTCCTCTTCTGGCAGTGCCGGGTGGAGATTTTAAGAGTACATGGCCATTAAAGGCCAGAAAGTTCTTCAAGATGTTCAAATGTTAATAGATGACCAGCAGGGTCAGATAATAACCACAGTGGTTGTAGAGGGCGGAACAGGTCAGTACCTCAGACTGAAATGTCAGTTGGTTGTTAAAGAGCGAGAGGGGGGGGGGGGTCACATCTCTGCTAGAGGGCTAGCGTCATGACATACACATAACAAGACTACGGGCGAGACGAGCGGCAGTTTCTCCTTGAGGCAGGCGATTTACCATTGATGGGCGACTACTGCTCGTGTAGCTCAGCTGTATAGTGCACTGTATGGATCCACACATGGAAAATCCCTGTGACTGGCCCTGTGGATTCAATCTTGTAGTGTTATTAGGAGAGACAGAGAGAGAGCGAGAGAGCGAGAGAGAGAGAGAGAGAGAGAGAGAGAGAGAGAGAGAGAGAGAGAGAGAGAGAGAGAGAGAGACAGAGAGAGAGAGAGAAACACACATATATAAATACAATGCACATTGCTGAGATCCATGAGAAATAGAGATTTGACAACCACACATAGTAGGACTTGTTTATCTGACAGATTCCAATGCATTTCTCATCCCAGTGCTTTCTGTGGAGGTGACAGACCGAACATATTTGTACAATGCATGAGAGGCATCGCATGAATTCGTATCAGGGCAATCAAGCAGATAACCTACTGTATGTTTTCCATGTTATTTAAATAGATGGAGGCAGAGAGAACAAGGGAGGAGAGATAGCAAGATAGCGTGTGTGTGTGTGTGTGTGTGTGTGTGTGTGTGTGTGTTGTTCGCGTGTGCATGCATGTGTTTGTGTTCACTGTATGTGTTCTACAGATAGATAGAATGTGCGCGTGTGTGCGTGTGCATGCTTGTGTGCTAGTTACGGTGTGTGTCTCTGTCTGTGTCAGAGAGCGAGAGCGAGAGCACCAGAGGCTGAAGCTAAGAATAAAATGTTTGACGCCCTGTTGGTTTACATGCTGCTTGCATGACATATTCTCTGCTGGATGAAATGACATTTATTGGATGTCAGCGCGTATTAACCATCCCCCAAAACACAACTAACTTGGCGACACTCGCACAGGTTTGTGGGAGGTCGAAGAGTATCCTAGATCTGTCCTAACCCACCAGACCTAAGTAGCACGTCTAGCAGAGTATAGGACCCGAGGTCGTGATAGAGAACAAAAGAAACAAAGACAGGAACCTTCATGGGGACTCCTTGTATCTTGGGGGCAAGTTTGGGGATCAAAACCACATACTATAGCAACCTTAATCCATCACGTATAGCAACATTATCAAGAGGTTTAATACTTTTGGCGTAACAGCTAAGGTGCTGGATTGACCAATCACTGGACTTGGGTTTGTTTCTCGGTCGGGGGGTGCGCCTCAAATACACTGCAGTACATTACAATCAAGGTCTTCACTTTATCCATAAGGAGTTCTAACATAAACATAAATCCCTAGCGGTTCCCCTGTTGGTCGGCATGCTAATTTGAAAGGATCCCTGGACCCAGAGTAAAGCCTCGCCATGGCACAGAGGGACTTCTTCCAAAGCCTTTTAGCACAGAAAGGGAAATTTCTATTTAAAAAAAACTTCATATTCATCCTCTAGCACCACCCCAACATCAACACAAGTGAAAATGGTGCATTTCTATGTTTTGTAGTAAAAAAAAGTGTTTCCAATTACATCATCAACCAATTAGCAGACAATTAGGTGTCATGCAGGTGAATGAGGACCCAAAAGCGACTTGGCGAAAACAGAGTATTTAATCCAGAATAAACTTTACAAAACAAAAAGCATAATACTACACGTAAAGACGAGAACAGACTGGAGACTTGATCGAGAACTGCAGGTTGCCTCGGGAAGGCACTTGAACCTAGCAGACTCAGACACCTGCTCACCACGCAGCATCTGAGGGAAACACGACACGACAGGGCAAAACATAGACACAGCACGGTGAATTATATATGAGGATCCGACAGGGCAGGTACGGGAAACAAGGAGAGAAATAGGGACTCTAATCAGGGAAAAGGATCGGGAACAGGTGTGGGAAGACTAAATGATGATTAGGGGAATAGGAACAGCTGGGAGCAGGAACGGAACGATAGAGAGAAGAGAGAGCGAGAGAGTGAGAGAGGGAGGGGGAGAGAGAGGGATAGAAAGAGGGAAAGAACCTAATAAGACCAGCAGAGGGAAACGAATAGAATGGGAAGCACAGGGACAAGACATGATAATAAATGACAAAACATGACATTAGGAGGCAATGCCTACTCATAATTGGCTTAAAATCACAAAATGCACACCGATGATGTCATTGGAAACACTCATCTTCCTCTATCTTTCTTTTACCACAAAACCTAGAAACACAACATTTTCACATTATGTTGATGTTGGGGTGGTGCTGGAGATGATGAAAATGAAGTTGAAAATGGTTTAAATGTCCCTTTAATACCCCTCCTCGTTCTCCAGCCATCTGCAAAAACGAGAGAGCTGTTTTTAGAAGACACAAACTATGCCGGGAGACCTAGTTGTGTAATCAGGTAGCTTCGGTGGAGCCAAAAATAGACGAGGCGTCAGCTCTTGTCAATTGTTAATGCCCAGGATGATGATTAGTTTTGAGAAGCCCACGCACAACAAGTTCAGTGACAGAGGGCTAGCGGTAAAAACACGAGGAATTACAGGCAGACTGGGGCAGCTCAAATTAGATTGGGTCCTGGTCTCACCTTCCCAAGGGTCCATTACGTATGTTTGTGTTTGTGTATCCTGTGTGCTGTGTGTTGGTGGGAGGGGTGAGATAAATAATAAAACATTTGAAATGTCATGTGTGCCAAATACAACGGGTGTAGGCTTTACATGGAAATGCTTACTTAAGAGCACTTCCCAAAGATGTAGAGTCCATTTTGTTAAAAAAAAGCTAATTATTACTTGTAACTCAAGAGGAATAACATACACGATAATGGAGTTATATACAGAGATTACCAGTACCAGATCAATGTGCTGGGATACAATACAAAAACTGTATTGTGAAATATCACATTTACGTAAGTATTCAGACTCTTTACTCAGTACTGAGAATTGGTCCGAAGCCACTCCTGCATTGTCTTGGCTGTGTGGTTAGGGTTGTTGTCCTGTTGGAAGATGAACCTTCACCTCAGTCTGAGGTCCTGAGCGCTCTGGAGCAGGTTTTCATCAAGGATCTCTCTATACTTTGCTCCGTTCATCTTTCCCTCAATCCAAACTAGTCTCCTAGTCCCTGCAGTTGAAACACAACCCCACAGCGTGATGCCACCACCATGCTTCACCCTATAGGGATGGAGCCAGGCTTCCTCCAGACGTGACGCTTGGCATTCAGGCCAAAGAGTTACATCTTTGTTTCATCAGTCCAGAGAATCTTGTTTCTCATGGTCTGAGTCCTTTAGGTGCCTTTTGGCAAACTCCAAGCGGGCTGTCATGTGCCTTTTACTGAGGAGTGACTTTGGTCTTGCCACTCTACCATAAAGGCCTGATTGGTAGAGAGCTGCAGAGATGGTTGTCCTTCTGGGAGGTTCTCCCATCTCCACAGAGGATCTCTGGAGCTCTTTCAGAGTCGCCATCGGGTTCTTGGTCACATCTTTTACCAAGGCCCTTCTCCCCCGATTGCTCAGTTTTGCAGGGCGGCCAGCTCTAGGAAGAGTCCTGGTGGTTCCAAACTTCCTTCGACCTCATGGCTTGGTTTTTGCTCTGACATACACTGTCAACTGTGGGACCTTATATAGACAGGTGTGTTCCTTTCCAAATCATGTCAGATCAATTGAATTTCCCACATGTAGTGTCCAATCAAGTTGTAGAAACATTTCAAGGATGATCAATGGAAACAGGATGCACCTGAGCTAAATATTTAGACTCATAGCAAAGGGTCTGAATACTTCCACTACTGGTCAAACGTTTTAGAACTCCTACTCATTCAAGGGTTTTTCTTTATTTTAACTGTTTTCTACATTGTAGAATAATAGTGAAGACATCAAAACTATGAAATAACACATATGGAATCATGTAGCAACCAAAAGTGTTAAAAAAATACAAAGATTAGCCACCCTTTGCCTTGATGACATCTTTGCACACTCTTGGCATTCTCTCAACCAGATTCACGAGTAAGTCAACGGGAATGCATTTCAATTACCAGGTGTGCCTTGTTAAAAGTTAATTTGTGGAATGTCTTTCCTTAATGCGTTTGAGCCAATCAGTCGTGTTGTGAGAAGGTAGGGGTGGTATACAGAAGATGGCCTTTTACCAAATAGGGCTAAGTCCATATTATGGCAAGAACAGCTCAAATAAGCAACGACAGGCCATCATTACTTTAAGATATGAAGGTCAGTCAATATGGAACATTTCACTAACTTATTTGATTTTATTTAAAAAAAAGATCCCAGAGAAAATTGGTTCTTAAAGTTCTTCTGAAACTTAAAGGGTCTCATATATGGCCACAGATCCACAAGGTCATATTGGAATATATCTTAAGACAATATAAAAAAGTGAACAAATAAATTATAAACCCTCAAAAGCAGTCTATGTGAAACGTAGAGGGTTTCCTGCCCCTTAAGTACCTCCATCCTTATCCTTCCACTTCCACAATGTGCCTTCGCCCTGCCCGGGGTCCTTGCCCTCCTCCAACGAACCAGGAAGTAAGTAACCTGACCCAATATCAGCTAAAGTATTAGCCGAGGAAAACTTTAATCTACAGCTATTCACACATATTACACATGAATGATTGGGATAATACCATTTCACTAATACCAGAACACAATGCCGATGTCAATCCACTTCATACCAATAGTGACATACTATTGACCTGGGTTCAAATACTATTCGAAATCATCTCAAATACTTTAGCCTGATTGAGCTTGCCAGTTTCAATGGGACCATTGAATGCACCGAGCTGTCTGTTTAAACTACTAGCACACAGTTCAGACACCAATGCATACCCCACAAGACATGCCACCAGAGGTCTCTTCACAGTACCCAAGTCCAGAGCAGACTATCCCTAACCCTATATCTGTAGTATTTGAACCCAGTTCTGCAGCCAACTACGACTCTCAGAAACCATCAACTCACAAAAATCACTTGGAACGTGTGCTGCACCACAATTGACACAGATTCATTTGGCGGTAGTAATCAGCATAGCAAAGCAAGTTGACCCTTAATTATCTAATTACGCTGGAGCAGTGTGCAAATAGATTACCCAGACTTCTGTTGCCATCGTCCTTTGTTTGCGCCATCGGTCAGTGCAGACATCGGCAGAATAGAAGGAAGGAGAAGGAAAGCAGGAGAAAATTGGAGGAAAAGTGAAAGGGAGGGTAGGGGAGAGGAGAGGAGGGGAGGGGAGGGGAGGGGAGGGGAGAGGAGAGGAGAGGAGAGGAGAGGAGAGGGGAGGGAGGGGAGAGGAGAGGAGAGGAGAGGAGAGGAGAGGAGAGGAGAGGAGAGGAGAGGAGAGGAGAGGAGAGGAGAGGAGAGGAGAGGAGTGAAATAGGTTGAGGGAGAGAGTGAGAAAGAGAACAAGACAGAGAATGAATGAATGAATGAATGAATGAATGAATGAATGAATGAATGAATGAATGAATGAATGAATGGGGAAGTAAACAGCAATGTTGGAGTAGGAGCGGAGTTGTAGCAGGTGGAGGGATTTTATAAAATAATAAGTTCTCGATAAATAGCGGAGGGCCGGAGTACCTAATCTCATGAATAATTCAAAACATGCTCACTCATATCGGGCACCGAGGAGTGGGGAGCTGTGCACAGTGCCGAGGTATTGTTAGCTCCTACTGTTTCGGCAGGCACGCAAAGCGTCAGCACTCTCAACAGAACGGCTGGGCTGATAGCAAAGGTAGAAAATAGGAAATGCCAAAGACACCAGAGGAGCTTCACTGTCCAAGTATCAGTTATTTCATTTAAACTTCCCTGCCAGCGTTGCCGCGCTTAGCATCAGAAGGCTTAGAGGAGTGACATTTCCCTCCCTTCTTCGCTGTTCGATGCCGATGGTGTGGTTTGTGCTATTTGTATTTCTTTGTTTTTCGAGAGAGAGAGAGAGAGAGAGAGAGAATGTTGACATGAACCAAACATGTACAGCTAGCTAGGTGTGATTGGGGTCACTCCGTCACTCCCTCAATTCTTTCATTTCCCCTCCCTAACCTTCCTGCCTCAGAGAGATTTGCCATTGGAAATCCATCTCCATTTTATTGTTCTCTAATTGCCTCTGTGTTTCATTTTTTGGTACATCAAACCGGCTCCAGGGAGATTGGGAGAGGCCTTTAGGCAGGGAGTGTTTGGTCCAGGCCAATATTGTAGAATGTATGTTGTCTTTGAAAGGATGAGAGATTTCTTGAATTAATTCCGAGTTAGCAAACCAGCTTGCGATTTAACAAAGTGTATGCTATTCTACAAATCACGTAAAAGTGTAGCGGATGATTTATGCATATGTAAATTGGAGGGTGCTCATTGATCGTGTCCCCGCTTATAATTATCTGGGCATTTGGACTGACAAAAAGCTTTCTTTACTTTTTTTTGGGGGGGGGGGGGGGAGTTAGTTAATAAATTAATAATAATAAATTAATTCAATATCAGAAAACAAATCGTTCAGTCGAAATCATATCATTCAGATCCCTTCCATCTCCACTGAGTTGGCTAGATCTGCTTTTAGTTTTTTTGCATCTCCAATGCATTTTAAAACTGTAGGAAACGGTGCCTCTGGGGCATTTCAGATGATTGTCAGAGGACCTTTTCACTGAAGTATTTTCATGTGTATATTGAGGAGTCATTTAATGTGTCTATTGTATTTGGACGTGAACTGCGGTGCTACACATCTGGAAACTAACCTTGGTCTCAGCAAAGACGAAGAAGAAGCTAACGCTCCATCCAAACGTACAGGAACACAGCCAACCACGGTGGTTGATCAGGAACTCACAGCACAATTATAACTTGTGTTCACAAATGAATTACCTTTAAGTCAAAATGCAAAGTGCTTGCTGACAACATGCTGTGGATTGAATCCTGGCCTTTGCGGAAATCAATGGTGGCTGGTGGACGAAGATATAGGAGGAATCGCTCATTGTAATGTCTGGCATGGAAACCATGTGTTTAATGTCTTTGATACCTTTCCATTCATTCCAGCTATTACAATGAACCCTCCCTCTGATATCTCCGCCTACCAGCGTACTCTGATTGAAATTGATATTTTACATTTCTGGCTGGTTTTGACTTGTACATTTTGCAGCAGTCATAGTGGTTGCAGCTATACCATAGTATTGAGAAAACAGGCGTTTCAGGGTGTTTGTACAATGCAGGATATACCAGATTGCGAGGTAAATGCCTCCCTGTATTTTTTTCACCTTCCAAATCAGCCCCGCTTGATGTGAAATGAAACGGGGCTGAGCGATGACGTCGTCACGATTAGTGTGAAAATTGGCCCCAGCTGTCACTCATCTCATCGTTGAGGCAACCATCAAAGCACCCAGACATAGTAAAGCCAAGGGCACAGCAGAGCGATAAGACAGATAGAGAAAGACAGAAAGAGATGGAGGGAAGCGAGAGAGTGAGGGGAAACCAAAATACATGTGGCAAAGAGAACGAATGGGAAAAATTAAGAAGGGGGAGGTGGGGGTTGAGTGAGAGCAAAGGAGAAGGGGGTTGAAAGGGATTGCGATAAAAAAAGAGAATAAAAAGAGGGTGAGCGATTGAATGAGAGAAATGGGATTAGAGAGAGAGAGAGAGAGAGGGAGAGAGAGAGAGAGAGAAATAAATCAGATGACAGAGAGAATGTGCAAGAAGTTAGTGTATGGAGGATGTGGGAGATAAAACAGAGTAAACTAAAGACATCTAGGCAATAAGAGAAAGATTATGTGACAGATATGAGAGAGAGAGGGAGAGGAAATTACAATATGCAGAACCTTGTGGGTTTGGGTGGAACTCGCGCAATCAAGCATGGGGCTCATAATCTGATCCCCAAACGCCGCCCAAATCCAGTCATCACTATTCATCCACACACTTGCCAAATACAGACCATGGAACACTCACAGGAATCCTTAGCCATCCGGATCATTTAGATTCACTTAAGCCCATTCTGTAGCCCAAAAACACAGCATACCTGTCATTGGAAGACCCTGAAGGACAGAGAGGATGACAGATAATGACTGTCTAGTTGCCTCAAAAATGCTAAGATCCTTTGACATCCATTCTCTCTCCATTTCCGATGTGAGTAATTCGATTCAGGTAGGGTAGTCGATGCATTAAAGAACGAGTGTGTAAGTGGTAAGATGGGGTATAATAATGCGCATTACCTACATTTTACATTACCTACATTTTACCTTGGCCCATACACTCTAAGCTGTGTTTAGATAATTCAGCAGTTCGAGAGAGGCCTCACAAACTGGTCAATCTACCATAGTTATGCATGGATGTAGTGGTAAGTACAATTATGGTAAAAGCTAAATGGAGCTGGAAGAGCTGTGAGTAGCATAAATGCTAACAACCCATGATTATATGTATTTACACTCCATTACATCGCTATACGAATGAATTAGAGTGACTGCCAGAGAAGCTACATTGAAGCTACGACTTTAAATGTGTCTAAGACTGTATAAGCATGCTGTGCTTAAGCCTAGGCGTCATTCCGATCTCAGGCAAGGTCTCTCACCGAACCACCTCCGTCACATTAGGACCAGTCCAGCTGATGTCATCCAAGTGGGGTCATTGGTAAAACTACACTCTCCTCCGGTATTTGGACTTTGAAGCAAAAAACCTTTAATTTGGCTCAATACTATTGCATTTGAGGTCCACGTTTTGAGGATAGTCTTGATGCATATCTGTTTTACTGTTTAGCAATTCAATAAAAAAAAATTGTAGAGGAAACATGCTTTATTGTCTCCGTGCGTTCAGCCCCTATACCGTGGTTCTCCCATCCTCCTCAACATTTCAAGTCACAAGCCTCCACTGGTGTACATACAGTCACTGGTATATTTGTTTGCAATGTTTGTCTGCTTTTTACCTTTGAAATGACTCCTACAGTAAATCCTTACGAAAAACGGAACTTATTCAATCCCCCCTCTTAATTTGAAAATGCACAAGGCTCTAAGTATTTAAGTACCAAAACCATACCATTCCAACCTGAGATTGACAGCTTCTAAATTACATCTGGTAGCGGCAGGCGGTGGCAAATCCCGCTTCAGGAGTCTTGTCTCATAGCTCTGAAAGAGACACAATAGGAATGTGTCTGCTTGGACAGGGCTTGGGGGCTCAAGCAGGTACGAATCAGGTATATGTCGGCATAATGAAAAGGGCTTTATGTTGCCTGAAAACGCTTCCTCTCAAAAGAAAATAAGGGAGCAACCCTGTCCTGGGTTTCCCCTGTAACCACACCCTCCATTGGCTGGCTACCTCATTTCTCTCTTTTTTTTCAGCAAGAATTTGAAATGCAAAAAACTGAGGAAAAACGTTGTGCTTGACAATACCGTCTAGGCGCAGGCGGTGCACCTTGTGATGTGTGACGGCAGCCATTGCAATCGAAGTACAGGCAGGTGAGGCACGTCTAGATAGAGAGACTGGAGTGAAATAAGGGGAGAGGACGATTTGAAAGGAGAGAGTTGTTTTTTGTTCTCTTTCTCACTCAGGCCTTTAATCATCATTTTCTGTTGTGCAAAGGAACAGTTTATCTTGCTCTCTTTTACTCTCTTTACCTGTCACTCACGACTACATCAATCTGTCTCTCTCACCCACACACACCAGTGGCGACCGTCGTTCAGGGCAAGTGGGGCAGAGCCCTACCTGTTTAGAGCCCAACCTGTTTAGAGCCCCACCTGTTCAGATCCCAACCTGTTTAGAGCCCAACCTGTTTAGAGCCCCACCTGTTTAGAGCCCCACCTGTTTAGAGCCCCACCTGTTTAGAGCCCCACCTGTTCAGATCCCAACCTGTTTAGAGCCCCACCTGTTTAGAGCCCCACCTGTTCAGATCCCAACCTGTTTAGAGCCCCACCTGTTTAGAGCCCAACCTGTTTAGAGCCCAACCTATTTAGAGCCCCACCTGTTTAGAGCCCCACCTGTTTAGAGCCCCACCTGTTTAGAGCCCCACCTGTTTAGAGCCCCACCTGTTTAGAGCCCCACCTGTTCAGAGCCCCACCTGTTTAGAGCCCCACCTGTTTAGAGCCCCACCTGTTTAGAGCCCCACCTGTTTAGAGCCCCACCTGTTTAGAGCCCCACCTGTTCAGAGCCCCACCTGTTTAGAGCCCCACCTGTTTAGAGCCCCACCTGTTTAGAGCCCCACCTGTTTAGAGCCCCACCTGTTTAGAGCTCCACCTGTTTGGAGCCCAACCTGTTTAGAGTCCAACCTGTTTAGAGCCCCACCTCACATATCAGTGTGCAAACAATGTACAAATAATAATAATTTATTGAGTAATAATTAATTCGTCATTCACAAATTGAATCATAAAATTCCTATATTGAACTTGCATTTCATGATTTGAAACTGAATTAATATTGCATTCAGTTTTAAAATACAATTTCAATCAAATTCAATATTCAAATTCAGTTTTCAAAGTCAGTTTTTAAATTCAGATTCAAAACGGCTAGCAACAACATCTTGTTACTTTTCCAGCCAGGAAAGTAGAAGAACAATTATAAATTGAACTCTCTTCCAGCCAATCGCAAAGTAAAACAGGCTACCACCTGACCTCATAAATGGCTGTTGCATTGACTGTCTTTGCTGGCAGAAGATACAAGAGACAATAGTGATCGCTGAGCAGTCATATTAACTAACGGTTCTAAGAAAAGCGTGTTCTTTAATTTTACACCTGATCAAGCATAATGTGGCACGATGCCACTGTACCACCACTGACAATGGTAAGTTTTAAATGTCTGTCATAGTCACAGCACTAATTAGTGGAATGCAGGACAAGGGTTAAGGTTAGCTAGCTAGCTAGAATAGGTAAAACATTTAAAATAAAAGCTTGCGATCGCATTGTTAACTTGGCTGCTTGTTAATTGCAATGTAAACTCTTGGGATAACTAAAACGAAGAGAAACTGTAACACATTGGTTGTTGTTTAATATAATTTCCCCCGCGCAACCAAAACAACACAAAACAGGCTTCTTAGGAAGGCAGCTAGCTATCTATGCTAGCAACAGTTGGCCTGGTTAGCAAGATCCAGATGTTGAGATGCGTTAGCATGCGGCAGCGGTTTACCCCCAGTCTCATATAGTAATATACAGTACATGACCATGAGTATGTGGACGCTAAGGAGTAGGAATGGGGCGGGGGGGGGACACCAACTCCATATTAATGGCAATGATTTTAGAATGACATTTTCTAGTCTTCACATCTGGCCAAATGATGTAGATGTCACTACTTTTGTGTCCGGCTTCTTTCTTTGTCTGCTAAACAAACTCCAGGAAGCAGGGCACAGCCTGGTTGCAAACAAACAGTGTACATATGCTACTGTATGAGAGTGGGTGGTAAACCATGGCCACATGTTAATGCATTTCAACATCTGGATCTGGCTAACCATGCCACTGTATAGAGTAAACTGTTGCTAGCATTGTTTTGGTTGCTCTGATGAAATAAAACTAAACATCAACCAATGTGTTACAGTTTCTCTTAGTTTTATACTGAACACAAATATAAACTCAACATATAAAGTGTTGGTCCTATGTTTCATGAGCTGAAATAAAAACACCCCAGCTTATTTCTCTCAAATTTTTGCACATGTTTGTTTACAGCCATGTTAGTGAAGACGGTAGCTGACTCTATAGCCACTCCTATCTGTCATATCTTTAATCTGAGCCTGGATGAAAAGTCTTTGTCCTCAGGCCTGGAGGGGAGCCAAAGTCATTTCACTACTCAAGAGTGGGCAAAGTGGCCTTTGCTGGTTCTAACAGCAGGCCTGTCAGCTTGCTGTCAGCTCTTAAGAAACTGTTGAGGGAAAAAATGGTTTGACCAAATACAATGCTATTTATCTGTAAACAAATGAACAACAGACTTTCAGCATGCTTATACAGGACACTCACCATGTGCTGCACTAACACAATTGATGATGATTTGATGGAAGAAGTCTGAGTGCTAGTATCAATACTATGCATGCCAGTCTCTCATAGTATCAATACTATGCATGCCAGTCTCATAGTAACAATACTATGCATTCCAGTCTCTCATAGTATCTCTCATAGTATCAATGATTTCATGGAACACCCTTCCATCTCATATCGCGCAAGTGAACAGAAAACGTAGTTTAAACAAAATAAATAAATCAACACCTCATGGTGCAACGCCTCTCCCCCATGTGACCGGTTTGTTTTGCATGTACTCACATGTATGTGTAAATGATAGAGGCACACACACACTCACACACTACATGTTCATGTTTTTTTTTAAATGTATGTAAATTCTAAAGTGTTTTGGCTGTAATGGGATCCTATTCAAATCTAATCAAAAACACCAGGCTTAGGGGCCAAGCCTCGGTCAGATGGAGGAGTGAGAGAGAAAGAGAGGGAGAGGGAGGGAGAAAGAGAGGGAGAGGGAGGGAGAAATTGGCAAAAGGAGCCAAAACAGAGAGAGAGAAAGAGGGAGAGGGAGATTGAGCCTATAGTTCAGAGGGAGAAGACGAGAGAGAGAGAGAGAGAGAGAGAGAGAGAGAGAGAGAGAGAGAGAGAGAGAGAGAGAGAGAGAGAGAGAGAGAGAGAGAGAGAGAGAGAGAGAGAGAGAGAGAGGGAGATTGAGCCTATAGTTCAGAGGGAGAAGACAAGAGAGAGAGAGAGAGAGAGAGAGAGAGAGAGAGAGAGAGAGAGAGAGAGAGAGAGAGAGAGAGAGAGAGAGAGAGAGGGAGAGAGACAGAATGTGAGAGAGATTTCCAGCTCATTATCCAACAGAGCAAAGCCGGGGGGACTAGGGCTAACTGGGTGTGTGTGTGTGTGCAATAGCTTCTCAATTAATTTGGCAACGCTCTGCCCTTAGAATATCCAGGTCAGCATGGCCTTGAACAGTGAGGCAAGGCAGTAAGGTTGAAGCTTGCTGTACTTTACTGTTCTGTCCTGTGCTGTACTTTCCAAACACGTGAAACATCTATGATTGGTTCAGATTTGGTCAGACCAGGATCGGGTTTTAACCACTTAATCATTCATAAATAAACTTGATATTAATAAAAACACACATTTTGTGCTCTAATGTAACCAACGGAACGTAATGTTGAATCTAAGTGCAGGCAGTAGTGCTCGAGGTACAGGGGTGTGTCAAAAATAGATTCACTATCACAAAAGGGCTGGTATTTTATGAATAAACAAGTTGTGCATAATTGTCAATAAGTAAGAGTAAATTAATTATTAACAAGACCTAAAAAGAGAACGAGTGATTCAAATTCAAATTCTAATCAAGACAACAACTTATTTCAAAATAGGCTATGTCACACTTACAGGCACCGTCATTTCTCCCCGTGGTCATGTAATATTGAAATTACACAGACAATGGAGCGTTTTATGCACATCCAAACTTTTTCACAGTGGCCGGACAGAGATCTAATGTAGACAGAAAGAGAGGATGTCCACTCACCGTTGTACTGCTCCCAAACAGGCCTGTGTTTTATGAACACAAATCAAAACCATTTTACAGATCAGATCGCGTTCACGCATCCCCAGGAGATGCATTGCAAACACACCATGGACGTTGTCACCATAACATTTACATTTAAGTCATTTAGCAGACGCTCTTATCCAGAGCGACTTACAAATTGGTGCATTCACCTTATGACATCCAGTGGAACAACCACTTTACAATAGTGCATCTAAATATTTTAAGGGGGGGCTGAGAAGGATTACTTTATCCTATCCTAGGTATTCCTTAAAGAGGTGGGGTTTCAGGTGTCTCCGGAAGGTGGTGATTGACTCCGCTGTCCTGGTGTCGTGAGGGAGTTTGTTCCACCATTGGGGAGCCAGAGCAGCGAACAGTTTTGACTGAGCTGAGCGGAACTGTACTTCCTCAGTGGTAGGGAGGCGAGCAGGCCAGAGGTGGATGAACGCAGTGCCCTTATTTGGGTGTAGGGCCTGATCAGAGCCTGGAGGTACTGAGGTGCCGTTCCCCCTCACAGCTCCGTAGGCAAGCACCATGGTCTTGTAGCGGATGCGAGCTTCAACTGGAAGCCAGTGGAGAGAGCGGAGGAGCGGGGTGACGTGAGAGAACTTGGGAAGGTTGAACACTAGACGGGCTGCGGCGTTCTGGATGAGTTGTAGGGGTTTAATGGCACAGGCAGGGAGCCCAGCCAACAGCGAGTTGCAGTAATCCAGACGGGAGATGACAAGTGCCTGGATTAGGACCTGCGCCGCTTCAAGTGTGAGGCAGGGTCGTACTCTGCGGATGTTGTAGAGCATGAACCTACAGGAACGGGCCACCGCCTTGATGTTAGTTGAGAACGACAGTTTGTTGTCCAGGATCACGCCAAGGTTCTTAGCGCTCTGGGAGGAGGACACAATGGAGTTGTCAACCGTGATGGCGAGATCATGGAACGGGCAGTCCTTCCCCGGGAGGAAGAGCAGCTCCGTCTTGCCGAAGTTCAGCTTGAGGTGGTGATCCGTCATCCACACTGATATGTCTGCCAGACATGCAGAGATGCGATTCGCCACCTGGTCATCAGAAGGGGGAAAGGAGAAGATTAATTGTGTGTCGTCTGCATAGCAATGATAGGAGAGACCATGTGAGGTTATGACAGAGCCAAGTGACTTGGTGTATAGCGAGAATAGGAGAGGGCCTAGAACAGAGCCCTGGGGGACACCAGTGGTGAGAGCGCGTGGTGAGGAGACAGATTCTCGCCACGCCACCTGGTAGGAGCGACCTGTCAGGTAGGACGCAATCCAAGCGTGGGCCACGCCGGAGATGCCCAACTCGGAGAGGGTGGAGAGGAGGATCTGATGGTTCACAGTATCGAAGGCAGCCGATAGGTCTAGAAGGATGAGAGCAGAGGAGAGAGAGTTAGCTTTAGCGGTGCGGAGCGCCTCCGTGATACAGAGAAGAGCAGTCTCAGTTGAATGACTAGTCTTGAAACCTGACTGATTTGGATCAAGAAGGTCATTCTGAGAGAGATAGCGGGAGAGCTGACCAAGGACGGCACGTTCAAGAGTTTTGGAGAGAAAAGAAAGAAGGGATACTGGTCTGTAGTTGTTGACATCGGAGGGATCGAGTGTAGGTTTTTTCAGAAGGGGTGCAACTCTCGCTCTCTTGAAGACGGAAGCTCCCAGCTGTTCCTCATTCTCCTAACGACCTCATTTACTCTTTCACACCTGTCCCCTATTTTGCCCTCTGATTAAGTCTCTATTTCTCTCTCTGTTTCTGCTTCTGTCCTTGTCGGATTCTTGTTTGCTGTTTGCTTTGCTTTTGTTCCGTCCAGTTGTATTCTGCCTCGTCATCAGATACTACGTGTGAGCAGGTGTCTCTATCCTCTACGGCCCGCGCCTACCCGAAGGGACCTGCAGTCTGTTGCCGCTAGCCCTGCAACTCTCCTTAACAACTAGAAGGGGGACTCTCCTGTTAAACTAGAGGAGTTATGTTTTCCCTGTTTGGACATTAAAAGACTCTGTTTCCGTTATATCGCTTTTGGGTCCTCACTCACCTGCATAACAGAAGAATCCGACCAAGAATGGACCCAGCGATTTCGGATTCTCTCTACTCAGCCGTCGAGTTCCAGGGAGCGATGCTAGGCAGACACAAACAGGAATTGTCTGCTGCTTGACATGCCGTTGAGACCCTGGCCGCCCAAGTCTCCGGCCTCTCGGAGGATATTCACAATCTCCGCCTCGATCCACCGGTTACCTCCTGGGCTTCCGGGTCTCCGGAGCCCAGAATTAATAACCCACCGTGTTACTCTGGGGAGCCCACTGAATGTCGCTCGTTCCTTACCCAGTGTGATATTGTGTTCTCTCTCCAGCCCAAAACGTACTCCAGGGGTATTGCTCGTATCGCCTACGTCATATCTCTCCTTACTGGACGGGCTCGTGAGTGGGGCACGGCTATCTGGGAGGCAAGGGCTGAGTGTACTAACCAGTATCAGAACTTTAAGGAGGAGATGATACAGGTTTTTGATCGTTCTGTTTTTGGGAAAGAAGCTTCCTGGGCCGTGTCTTCCCTATGTCAAGGTAATCGATCCATAACGGATTACTCTATAGAGTTTCGCACTCTTGCTGCCTCCAGTGACTGGAACGAGCCGGCGTTGCTCGCTCGTTTTCTGGAGGGTCTCCACGCTGAGGTTAAGGATGAGATTCTCTCCCGGGAGGTTCCTTCCAGCGTGGATTCTTTGATTGAACTCGCCATTCGCATAGAACGATGGGTAGATCTTCGTCACCGAGCTCATGGAAGAGAGCTCGCGTTAACAGTGTCCCCCCTCTCACCGCATCTCTACCATCTCCCCCCACTGGCTCAGGTGTTGAGCCCATGCAGCTGGGGGGTATTCGCATCTCGACTAAGGAGAGGGAACGGAGAATCACCAACCGCCTCTGTCTCTATTGCGGTTCTGCTAGTCATGTTGTCATTTCATGTCCAGTAAAAGGCCAGAGCTCATCAGTAAGCGGAGGGCTACTGGCGAGCGCTACTACTCTGGTCTCTAAGTTGCAGGGTTGAGTAACAGGGTGGTAGCCTGCTAGTGAATACTATTTAACAGTCTGATGGTCTTAGAAGCTTTATTTTCAGTCTCTCGGTCCCAGCTTTGATGCACCTGTAGTAACCTCACCTTCTGGACGGTACCGGGGTGAACAGGCAGTGGCTCGGGGGGTTAATGTCTTTGATGATCTTTTTGGCCTTCCTGTGACATCGGGTGCTGTTGGTGTCTTGGAGGGCAGGCAGTGTGCCTGATGTGTGGGGCAGACCGCACAACCTTCTGGAGAGCCCTGTGGTTGCGGGTGGTGCAGTTGACGTACCAGGCTGTGATACAGTACAGCTCGACAGGATGCCCCCAATTGTGCATCCTGTTCGAGTTTCTGCCTACAGGAAGGGAGGAGCAAAATTAAGTTGTTATCTGATTTGCCTGAAGGGAGGGCGGGGCAGGGCCTTGTAGGCATTGCGGAAGGGAGGGTAGCTGTCACAGGATTCTTCCTGGGAAGGAGAGGAGGACCAAAATGCGGCGTGGTTTGTGTTCATCTTGATATTTAATGACGAAAACACTGAAACACACTATGAAACAATAAACAAACAACAACCGTGAAACTAAATGAGAACTATGATGACACAATCAATCAGCATAGACTATCACCCACAAACAAACAGTGAAACCCAGGCTACCTAAGTATGATTCTCAATCAGAGACAACTAATGACACCTGCCTCTGATTGAGAACCATACTAGGCCGAAACATACAAATCCCCAAATCATAGAAAAACAAACATAGACTGCCACCCCAACTCACGCCCTGACCATACTAAATAAATACAAAACAAAGGAAATAAAGGCCAGAACGTGACAGTAGCGGTGATCGAGAATTTCAACAGTGCTATTAGTACAGTCAATGTGTTGATAGTACTTCCAAATTTTCAAATTTGCTTCATTAAAATCTCCAGCGACAATAAATGCGCCCTCAGGATATTTGGTTTCCAGTTTGCACAAAGTCCAGTGTAGCTCCTTGTGAGCCGTTGTGATATTGGCTTGAGGGGGAATATACACGGTTGTGACTATAACCAAAGACAATTCTCTTGGGAGGTAATCCTGTCGGCATTTGATTGTGAGGTGTTATAGATTGGGTGAGCCAAAGGACTTGAGTTTCTTTACGTTATCACACCATAAGTAGTTAATCATGAAACATACACCTCCACCTTTCTTCTTCTCGGAGAGTTCTTTATTCCTGTCTGTGTGATGTACTGACAACCCAGCTGGCTATATGGAAGGGGACTGTGTACCCGGATAGAGCCATGATTCTGTGAAACAGAGTATGTTACAGTCCCTGATGTCTCTCTGGAAGGAGATCCTCGCCCCGAGCTCGTCCACTTAATTGTCCAGAGACTGAACATTAGTGAGTTTTATACTTGGAAGTGGGGGATGATGTTAGTGAGTTTTATACTTGGATGTGGGGGATGATGTGCATGACTCTTGAGTCAGACTAGAAGTTAATTTGAATACCTCTTTTCCGACGGCAGAGTCTTGGAGCAGCCTCTGGGATGTTCAATTGCCCTGGGGGATACGAATGAAGGATACAATTCGTAATGCTGGTAATGCTGGTAATGCTGGTGAGTGAACACCGCTCTGATATCCAAAAGTTTTTTTCCGGCTGTATGTAATAACACAAAAACATGTTCTGGGCTAATTATGTAAGACATAACACAAAATAAATATACTGCAAAGTTGCTTAGGAGCTAGAAGTTGAGTTGTCATGTCTGTCGGTGCAATGTTACTTAGTCCTTTTCAAAATGTATATACACCACTAAAGATGCTAACACGAAGAAGAAACTGCTCTCGCAGGTGAAAAGGGTAAATAGATATATATATTTTATAGAAATATATATTTTTAAGGAAGATCTAGCCAAGCCTCCAGCAGAGTGCCTTTTTAAATTAGGACAAAAGCATTTTGGTGCAGTAATGTGACGAGATGTTGAAATAAATTAAATATGATAGCCCCGGGATGTCATGGTGACTCCTAGGGTGGCAGCACTACCACTAGGCCAGCCCCAAAGTGTGCGAATGAATTGTTCTTTGTGAGCCACTGACTCAAGTCCCCAACTCTGCTCCACGATACACCAACCCCAGTTTAAGAACTTAAGAACCACATTTTCTTATAATGTGAAACACCAATGATGGTTTATGGAGGCTTCAAAAAGCCTTTACAAGTTATAATATAAACTCACAGGCCAGTTTATTATGTACACCACCCCATTCATGAAATTGGATCGCTCCTGTAGACAGTGATCACGTGGCCATGGCTTGGTATATAAAGCAGGCAGACAGGCATCAAGGAATTAGTTACTGTTGAATCGAATGTTAGAATGGTCCAAATGAGTGACCCAAGCAACTTTGAGCGTGGTATGATCGTCGATGCCAGGCGCGTCGGATCCAGTATCTCAGAAACGGCCGCCCTCCCGGGGTTTTTTCACACAACAGTGTCTAGGTCTTGTTAATAAGAGAGGTCGAAGGAGAATGGCAGGAATCGTGCACGCTAACAGGTGGGCCACAAACAGACAAATAACAGCGCAGCACGACGGTGGAGTGCAGAACGGAATCTCGGGTACGGACAACCTATCGATCCTAGTCACCAATGGGCTATTGCAGCAGCCGGTTTCCACTCCTATCAGCTAAAAACAACACGATGCGGCTCCAGTGGGCACGTGATCACCAACACTGGACAATTGAGGAGTGGAAGATCATTGCCTGGAACAGTTCAGTTTACATGAGTGGCCTGCACAGTCCACAGACCTCAACCCAATAGAGCAGATTTTTGGAATAAGATGGAACGGGCTGTTCGCAGCATGAATGTACCTCTGTCCAATCTGCAGCAACTACGTGAAGCTATTGCGTTAGCATGGACTGACATCCCTGTGAAATGTTTTCCCGACCCCTCGCAGAATGTCCTGAAGAATTCAGGCTGTTCTGGAGGCAAAGGGTGGTCCAACCCTGTACTAGATGGGTGTATCTAATAGACTGTATACTATTTTAGGGTGATCACATTTCCTAAAAACAACATTTGAACAGCCTATAGGTATTTATAAGGTGTCATAAGCTCAAATAAATGCTTCTGGCATGTTTTTTATTTCACTTCAAGGTAAATATTGGAAAGCCGTTATCTTATACCGACATAAATACTCTACAGGTACTCAAATGTTTGCAGTTGGTCAAACATGATCTTTTCTTCAGATACATTTACATAAACTTTCATAAAGCACTTCAGCTTCCTCTCCCGCTAGCCAGGAACCATTATTGATGTAATCTTGTTCCCCAGATACATCCTCCTTCCTCGAGTGGTCTGGTTGCCCCCCAACCTTTACACATGGCCTTCGCTAAAACCCAATAGAAAGATAAGAAAAAGTCCTGATCCAATAGAAAAAGCCCTCACCCATAGCCATTTGCTTTCTCTGTCATCAATCACCTCTCTCCGAACTCCCCCCCCGAACCTCTGAAAACAGCCTCAAGCACACCGAATCTTAATGATATAAGGGAGTGTTTCTGTCTGTAAGAAAGCCCTTATGTGGGGAAAACTCATTCTGGTTGGCTGGGTCTGGCTGCCTAGTGGGTGGGCCTGTGCCCTCCAAGGTCCACCCATGGATGCACTCCTGCCCAGTCATGTGAAATCCATAGATTAGGACATAATTAATTTATTTCAATTGACTGATTTCCTTATATGAACTGTAACTCAGTTGTGTTTATATTTTTGTTCAGGATAAATGCAAATGGAGGGCAAGATAGATGTATGCATGTCAGAACTAATTTCACTCCTACTAGGAGTAGTACTGTTGACCGAGTAGCACTGTTGACCGAGTAGTACTGTTGACCGAGTAGTACTGTTGACCAATCACAGAGGAAGGAGCCAGAAAAAAAAAATGCCGAAGACCAAAACAAATACAAACTTTTAAAATGTTGCGGGGACTGTTTCAAAGAATTACGGTAGACTTAAGTCTTACTGCTTCAGTATTCAAGGCCATTCAAACCTGGCTAAGTTCATTCTAGGACATCAACATCAAGGAAGGCAGATTAATGATATTCTAAGGGCCTGAATGCTAAATTAATTGAGAAGCTATTGCACACACACACACACACACGTGCGCACACACACACACACACACACACACACACACACACACACACACACACACACACACACACACACACACACACACACACACACACACACACACACACACACACACACACACACACACACACACACACACACACACACACACACACACACACACACACACACCCACCTTCAGAACTTTAAATGATCTTTTGGATAACGAGCTGGAAATCTCTCTCTCTCTCTCCCTCTCTGTCTCTGGCCTACAGTCTCAATCGCTCTCACTCTGTTTCTCTCTCTGTTTCAGTCTCCTTTTGTAACTTTCTCTCTCTTCCACTCTCCCTTCTCCTTCTGACTCAGGGTTGGCCCGTAAGCCTGGTGTCCCAAAACTATAGTTCTCCCAAGGCTCAACTATGGTTATTAATGCTTTATAGCAGCTGGGTGTATTAGTTGTCCACAAACCCAACTAACAGATAATACATTATATATACACATAGTCACCTTTCCAGTGACATTATGTTGACCCTCACATACACAAACAAAAAGAAGACTATGATGCACTATTCATCAGGTGTCAGATAATGCGGGTTGGTCTTTCTTCACACTGTGGAATATGGACCATTATAACTGGAAGAGGCTGGGTTCCATTTTGACCTGACCTTTATGAAATATGTTGAAATTGTAATGATGATGGCATGCACATCAAAGGAAGGGAAGCCAAGCAGTTTATTGCGTTCCCACCAGTGTTCCAAGCCACAGCAAAGGAAGGGAAGCCAAGCAGTTTATTGCGTTCCCACCATTGTTCCAAGCCACAGCAAAGGAAGGGAAGCCAAGCAGTTTATTGCGTTCCCACCAGTGTTCAAAGCCACAGCAAAGGAAGGGAAGCCAAGCAGTTTATTGCGTTCCCACCAGTGTTCCAAGCCACAGCAAAGGAAGGGAAGCCAAGCAGTTTATTGCGTTCCCACCAGTGTTCCAAGCCACAGCAAAGGAAGGGAAGCCAAGCAGTTTATTGCGTTCCCACCAGTGTTCCAAGCCACAGCAAATGAAGGGAAGCCAAGCAGTTTATTGCGTTCCCACCAGTGTTCCAAGCCACAGCAAAGGAAAGGAAACCAAGCAGTTTATTGCGTTCCCACCAGTGTTCCAAGCCACAGCAAAGGAAGGGAAGCCAAGCAGTTTGTGTTCCCACCAGTGTTCCAAGCCACAGCAAAGCACTGATACAGGAGATTATGCACGGTGTTGACATTATCTTATTTTCGCAAAGTTATATAAATATTTTTTTAATCTTGTTCACTTTCACTCTCTCTCTCACTCTCGTTTTTCCCTCACAATACCTGAGCAAAAATTGGTACTGAATACATTAACTGTAAACATATTCATAATTATGTTTTCAATTTGCTTTCGTCGTGATATACATTTGAATCTAGTCTATTTTATCTTGTGGCGGGGAGAAGGTTGGTGCAGCATAAGGGAGTTGTGGAAAATTGGATTTTGGGCCTGGTGTATCGTGGAGCAGAGTTGGGGACTTGGAGTCAGTGACTCGGAAAGAACATCGATTCACATGCTGGGGGCTGTTCTAGTGGTAGTGCTGCCACCCTCGGATCACATGACTCAGACTAGCACTCATAGAGAGGCACCAAAGTCCACCAGGACATCCGGGGGCTATCTTTATTTCAACGCCTCATCATTAAAGAGAGATTGAGATGACAAAAAATTAAACAAATTACACACATAACCTCACCAAAATGTTTTTTTTTTGCTCTTTTAGAAATGGGTGAAAATGTTACAAATGCCCTGTGCCGGAGGCTCGTCTTGCTGTTCCTTCAACAACAAAAAAGAGCTGTTCCACTTTAAGGGCTGGATAGAAAGAGTACAGTTTCTTCCCTTACCTCCCAGGCCTCAAATATAATTAATTGTTTTATTGTAAATGCCATATCCCTAATCGTTATCATTTGATTCATTTTGAAAAGGACTAAGTGACAATTTGTATTTGACCTTTATTTAACTAGGCAAGTCAGTTAAGAACAAATTCTTATTTTCAATGACGGCCTAGAAACAGTGGCCATTCAGGGGTAGAATGACAGATTTGTACCTTGTCAGCTAGGGGATATTGAACTTGCAACCTTCCAGTTACTAGTCCAACGCTCTAACCACTCGGCTACTCTGCCGCCCCTGTAACGTCATTGAAAATAAGAATGTGTTCTTAACTGACTTGCCTGGTTAAATAAAGGTTAAAATTTAAATAAATAAATAAATAAATAAATAAAACATGTGGCTAAGCACGTACAAGGTTGCTAGTTCAAAAATGAACCCCAACCCAATTCTTACCCAAACATTTATTGCATAATCTGACTTGCTTAAATTTACCCTAACATTTCTTGCCTTAAATCACATTGGATTCTGCCCTCGAGACATTGAAAACAGAAAACTCCAAAACCAATAAATGTGATTATCAATCTATAGTAGAATTTGTAGTTGTCTGTGTTGGTGTATCCACACATAAAATTGGATGGTCTGCAGATTAACTGATTTGCATAGTTCAATTTTTTTATATATTTTTTTACAGTTGTTCAGTAACTTCTTTACATACCGCAGAGGACTGAATTATTACTAGCTCATTATCTATAGGGCACTAAAAGCATAGACAGGTGGAAAACTAGTTCCCTCTGGTTAGGCTTTAAATATCCTGTCACTCCTCTGTCTCCTCTGTAGGCTGTGAAAACTGGTTAGAGCCTGTTGTCACGTTGGTATAAATGGGTCGGGAGACGGGCTCAGAAATGCGTAATAGGGGTTTTTATTTCCCAAATTACAGTGTGCCGTGTAAAGGCACAGGGGCAAAGACCAAACAAACACATATACAAAACATAGGGTAGAAACCCAAACAAAAGAGCGAGGAGTACCTTGAATAAATACACAATCGCACAATGATTATTACGGGGGATGAGACCTGTAATCATCTGCATTGTATATGTGGCACGAAAGCCAAAACAACATGGCACAGCACACGAACCAACGGACATAGTAACAATAACCGACAGCCCAATGGTGAACCAAAGGGCACACTTATACAATTACTAATCATTGAGGAAATGGGGACCAGGTGTGCGCAATGACACAGTTCCGGAGGGATCCGTGACAGTAATCCCCCACACCCTGCACCAGCAGTGCAACGACACAGGCCCAGAGGACGATCACAGGAACGCAGTGCGGGTCTGACGGGCCATTCCCACTGTCTCCTTTAATGGTCGATTATTCTGTCACGTTGGTATAATGGGATCGGGAGACAGGCGCAGGAATGCGTAATAGGGTTTTTTATTGACCCAAACTACAGCGTGCCATGTAAAGGCACAGGGATGAAGACCAAACAAACACATATACAAAACACAGGGTTGAAACCCAAACAAAAGAGCGAGGAGTACCTCGAATAAATACACCGGGGCGAGACCCGTACACACACGCACACAATGATGCCACACGGGTCGAGACCCGTAATCCTCTGCGCAATACAAGCTGCACAAAAGCCAAAACAACACAGCACAGGTACTCACACGACCAATGGGCATGGGAACAATAGTCGACAGGACAATGGTGAACAAAGGGGACACTTATACAATTACTAATCAATGGGAATAGGGGCCAGGTGTGCGTAATGAAAGTTCCGGAGGGATCCGTGAAACCTGTTCTCATTTGTAATGTTTTTCTAAGGAAGAAGAGCCAATTACCCGTTATCTGCAGTATTTTCTTAGCTTGCCTCCGCTAGAAGGGGGTTTAGCTCTTTGTGTAGATAAAGTATATAAAGACTGTGTCTTTTGTAAATGACCAAGATCCTCTCCGGGTTCACCCTGAGAGAGTGATTTTCCATGCAACTGCTTGAATAAACCTCTCATTGCTGATAAATGAGTTCTGCCTGATTCCATGAACGAGTTTCTCAGCACAACTGTAGGTAGATAATTAAATGACAGGTAGGTTACAATGGTAGGTGTGATATAAAACAATGAAATTGTATTATGCATGTAGGTGTGATATACTGTAATAATATGTGTGATAAAATAACATAGCTGTGTACCAATACTACTGTAGTTACATAATGGCATGATCCTGTGAGTTGTGAAAGAATGCTCGGTGTGATACAAGACCATTACCAATGCTACTGTAGGTAGTAAATCAAAGATAATTTGGTCACGACTCCAATTTGCCCAAGGGTCAAAGGTGCATCTGCTATGGTCGGCCTGCCTGATGAGTGGACAAAAGAGCAACGTTCTATGTGTGTGTGTGTGTGTGTGTGTGTGTGTGTGTGTGTGTGTGTGTGTGTGTGTGTGTGTGTGTGTGTGTGTGTGTGTGTGTGTGTGTGTGTGTGTGTGTGTGTGTGTGTGTGTGTGTGTGTGTGTGTGTGTGTGTGTGTGTGTGTGTGTGTGTGTGTGTGCAAGCTTAGTATACCACACAAACACTGCATACCTCAAAAACGTTGTGATCGAGGTTGTACAGGTAAGATGCAACCCACATCATACCACGATTGATACAATTGTCAGTCTTCTCACATGCCTTCCGACTATGACATATTTTATCCATAAGCCCTATCATGGTTCTTGTCAATTTTACACATTTTGCAAGGATTGGGTGTGACAGACAAATGATATTACATACTTCCATACTTACACATACATACATATACTACACTAATATATTTGGGACAAGAGGAATGTGAGCTTTGGAAAATGCAGACGAGCCCCGAATCTCGAGCCGCGCGGACATTTGTGTTTCTAGCTTGTGTTCCTAGCCTTGCTACCAGGTTAAATAGAGATTTTCCTGGCTACACCACTATTAGGATTCAGCAACCAAGTAGCTCAGTGGTTATTGATTACTTGAGGGAATTACTCTTGAGGGAATTACTCTCTACATAACTGAATAGCAAAGCAACATAATCAGGTATTTCTTCGGGGAAGGGTATGCTTCAGCTGATAGACTCTATGTTCCCGACATGGTAAACAACTAGGCACTTGAAGACTCATATTGGCAGTTAAAACATTGACAGGGGAAGGGTGTGCTTCAGCTGATAGACTCCTTGTTCCCGACATGGCAAACAACTAGGCACTTGAAGACTCATATTGGCAGTTAAAACAGTGACAGGGGAAGGGTATGCTTCAGCTGATAGGCTCCTTGTTCTCGACATGGCAAACAACTAGGCACTTGAAGACTCATATTGGCAGTTAAAACATTGACAGGGGAAGGGTATGCTTCAGCTGATAGACTCTTTGTTCCCGACATGGCAAACAACTAGGCACTTGAAGACTCATATTGGCAGTTAAAACATTGACAGGGGAAGGGGGGTAAACATTAAAATGAGAGAAGCAGAAAACAACGCATTGGGGAGTTTGCCATCTGTAGAGACGTGCAGAGAGAGACAGAGAACGCTGGAGATGAGCATCTGTAGAGACGTGCAGAGAGAGACAGAGAACGCTGGAGATGAGCATCTGTAGAGACGTGCAGAGAGAGACAGAGAACGCTGGAGATGAGCATCTGTAGAGACGTGCAGAGAGAGACATAGGACGCTGGAGATTAGCATCTGTAGAGACGTGCAGAGAGAGACAAGAGGACGCTGGAGATGAGCATCTGTAGAGACGTGCAGAGAGAGACAGAGGACGCTGGAGATGAGCATCTGTAGAGACGTGCAGAGAGAGACAGAGGACGCTGGAGATTAGCATCTGTAGAGACGTGCAGAGAGAGACAAGAGGACGCTGGAGATGAGCATCTGTAGAGACGTGCAGAGAGAGACAGAGGACGCTGGAGATTAGCATCTGTAGAGATGTGCAGAGAGAGACAGAGGACGCTGGAGATTAGCATCTGTAGAGACGTGCAGAGAGAGACATGAGGACGCTGGAGATTAGCATCTGTAGAGACGTGCAGAGAGAGACAGAGGACGCTGGAGATGAGAGTGAATGGGCGTAGAGAACTTGAATTAATATCTGTATCTCGCGAGGAGAAACAGGGTAAACGCTATTAGACTGGAGCGAAATAGCTCTCTCTTTCTCTCGTTCTCTCTCTCTCTCTCTGACGTGAGTAAGACGTTTAAGCATGTTATCCCTTGCAAGAATGCCGGCCCACACGGCATCCCAAGCACAATCCTCAGAGCAGGTGTAGACGAGTTGGCTGGAGTGTTTATGGAGATATTCATTCTCTCCTTATCCCAGTCTGTTGCCCCCACTTGGTTTAACCCTTGTGTGGTATTCAGGTCTGTGGGACCCATTTTCAATGTTTACTTAGGGACAAATGATACAATGAATCATTTTTTCAACCTGAGACTCATTGGCCTTGATTCATTTTCTGTGAAGAACATGTAAAAGAACACATTTTCATTGAGTGCATTTATATTACATGTGTGGTGTTCGGGTAATACGTGTGGAAAAGTGTGTGTGTTGGTGAAAACAAGTAAAAATGAAACTAAAAGGTTCACTCTAGTCTTCCTCCTCCCTGGGCCTGCTGTTTCAACATAGCCTTAAGAACCTGTCTGTCTCCCTGCCTGTCCCTGTCTGTCTGTCTGTCTGTCTGTCTGTCTGTCTGTCTGTCTGTCTGTCTGTCTGTCTGTCTGTCTGTCTGTCTGTCTGTCTGTCTGTCTGTCTGTCTGTCTGTCTGTCTGTCTGTCTGTCTGTCTGTCTGTCTGTCTGTCTGTCTGTCTGTCTGTCTGTCGGTCTCCCGTTTTTCTGAAAGTCTTTACCCTTTGAATGCAGTGTGTGAAACTACACAATGTCTTACGGGAACGAGCACAATGTTATTAAAATACATTATTTTCATGCATTATTTTGATACATTGTAAACATAAATCTGTATTTTCCCACACTCTACCCAGCCAGGTGCAAATTGGGGGAGGAACACAACAAATAAATAGCTTTGCATAAGTGGCTCCTTACTACAATCAATCAGTATGGCAAAAATAATCTTAAAGGACATCGCTCAGAGGGCCTTAGAAATATTTTTTTGCAGAGAGAGAAGCTAGTGTGGAAGGAGCGACTTCCACTTTGGAAGATGAAAAGCGTTTTGAATATTGATGTTACCCTTTCTGGTTATAACCTTTTTCGGCAAGACGGATCTTCCAAAGGTAGGGGAGCGGCAATCTTTACCAAAGATCACCTTCAGTGCTCGGTTGTCTCCACCAAGTCTGTCCTCAAACAATTTGATTTGCTGGTTTTAAGTATTACACTTTCAAATAGCTCTTTGTTGACTGTTGCTGGGTGCTATCGTCCTCTATCATCACCTGCATGTACCCTACCTGCCCTAAACTCTCTCCCTGGCCCCTTATACCAAGTTTGAATTTATCCTGCTAGGAAACCTAAACTGAGACATGCTTAAACCACCTGACCAAGTCCTAAAGCAATGGGACTCCCTAAATCTTTCTCAGATTATTACCAATCCCACAAGGTATGACTCCAAACAACCAGAAAATGTGGATGTCACAAATAATCCTGATAGGTATCAGTCTGGGGTTTTCTGTAATGACCTTAGTGATCACCGTTTTACAGCCTGTGTTCATAATGGCTGCTCAGTGAAATGACCTGTCCTATTTTGTCATAAACGCTTGCTAAAAAACTTTAATGAGCAAGCCTTGCTTCATGAACTGGCCTCTAAATTGGTTTAGAATCAGTTTGATCCCCTCTGTCGAAGACGCTTGGACCTTCTTTTTTGATATATCAGTGGTATTGTTAAAAAAACACGCACCCAAAAATAAAATGAGAATTAAAAACTGGTTCAGCTCCTGGTTCTACCTTTATCTTGCAGAGTTACTCCACCTCAAGAATTGCATTTGGCGAAATGTTCAGCACGCGCATACTCATGCTGACTGGCTCTTCAGGCAAATGAGAAATAAGTGCATTCAGGCTATCCGGAAGGCCTAAGTTAGTTACTTTAAGGAGCAGTTCTCTCTCTGTGGGTCTAACCCCAAGAAGTTCTGGGAAACGGTTAAAGACCTGGAGAATAAACCCTCCTCACAGCTGCCCATGTCCCTTAAAGTTGAGGATGTGGTTGTTACTGACAAGAAGCAAATGGCTGAGATCTTTAATCACCACTTCATTAAGTCAGGTTCCTAGTTGACTCAGTCATGCCTCCTTCCCTGTCTAACATTTCCTCATTTCCCACCCCTTCTAATGCGATTATCCCTGATGCTTCTCCCTCTTCTTCCCCTGCCCCACTACAAAGTTTCTCCCTGCATGCAGTCACTGAGTCTGAGGTGCTAAAGGAGCTTCTCAAGCTTGACCCCCCCAAAAAAACATCTGGGTCAGATGGTTTAGACCCTTTCTTCTTTAATGTTGCTGCCCCTATCATCGTCAAGCCGATCTCCAACCTTTTTAACCTGTCTCTCGTTTCCGGGGAGGTTCCCATTGCTTGGAAGGCACCCATGATTCATCCTTTATTTAAAGGGAGAGATCAAGCTAGTCCTAACTGTTATAGGCCAATTTCTATTTTGCCCTGTTTATCAAAAGTGTTCAAAAAAACTAATCAACTGACTGGCTTTCTTGATGTCTATGTACTGCCTGAAGGGGCAGCGGCACCTACATGGCACCTACATGGCATAAGCTGCTCATCAACAGTAACGTTGGGCCCAGGGTTGTAAAATAGGGCAGGTGTTCCATCCACTTGTCCAACACTGACCTGATTGCAGCTAGCTGGTCTCTCTGCTGCCTAGCTGTTCTGGTGTCTCGGTTATCGAAGCTGATAATCCCGGAAATAATGTGGAAGGTTTCGAGAGACATTGTTGCATGGAAAAGTTATCTGACAGTTTCTGCATCCCACAGGGATTCTGTTGATTCCCCATTGGATCTGAAAACACCAGCAAGGATAAGAACCACAAAGTATGCATGTAAATGAGTTTGGTCCATCTCCTTCCATCTCTCTCCAAAAACATGCCTTCCCTCCAAATTAGTGCAGTCCAGAATGATTTTCTGGATGGTGGCTGGGATGAACAGTTCAAAAGAAGGCTTTATGTCCTGCACATGAGTACCGGACGTAAGTGTGAGTGATGTTGTATGCGTGTATGTCTGAGTGTGAGCGAGTGAAATGTTAGTAAAATTCCTAAACAAACTGTTTTCGCCATTCTGGATTGCAGCCGGTAGCAACACGAAGTGACGTGTGTGGACCCAAGAATGACAGAAGACACAATACAGTACACATGCATCAAGTGCAAGAAATACATTTGCAACACACACAAAGTAGAACTCTGTCCCTCATGTGGTGTGTAGTCCGTCCTTAATTTGTGTTCAATGGGGCTCATTTATCATTTCCATAAATACAGTATGGAAAATGTGTTCTTCCAATTTGTTCAGTTCAAATCAATACACATCAATAGTGAAAACCTTGTTTAATTTATATTTGTTCAAGATAAACATGATTTATTCCACCCGTGTCTTGATTATAATTGATTTTTGTTGACATATTTTATCAAAAAAACAAATAGTGCATTTATTGATAAATGTGATCAATATTAACCATGTATACTGTCTATATTGCATGTAATTGATATACAGTTGAAGTCGGAAGTTTACATACACCTTAGCCAACTACATTTAAACTCCGCTTTTCACAATTCCTGACATTTAATACTAATAACAATTCCCTGTCTTAGGTTAGTTAGGGTCACCACTTTATTTTAAGAATGTGAAATGTCAGAATAATAGTAGAGAGAATGATTTATTACAGTTTCTATTTCTTTCATCACATTCCCAGTAGGTCAGAAGTTTACATACACTCAGTTACTATTTGGCAGCATTGCCTTTAAATTGTTTAACTTGGGTCAAAAGTTTCGGGTAGCCTTCCACAAGCAATCTACAATTAGTTTAGGTGAATTTTGGCCCATTCATCATGACAGAGCTGTTGTAACTGAGTCAGGTTAGTAGGCCTCCTTGTTCGCACATGTTTCTTCAGTTCTGCACACAAATGTTCTAAAGGATTGAGGTCAGGGCTTTGTGACGGCCACTCCTGTAACGGGTGTTGTCGTCTGATGAGGAATAATCGGACCAAAGAGCAGCGTGGTAAGTGTTCATGACTTTTATTGAACTGAACACTGAAACAAAAATGACAAAGTGCAAAACGAAACCAAAAACAGTCCTGTCAGGTGCAGAAAACACTAAACAGAAAACAAGTACCCAAAAAAACATAGGAGGAAAAAAAAGATACCTAAGTATGGTCCCCAAACAGAGACAACGATAGTCAGCTGTCCCTGATTGAGAACCATACCCAGCCAAAACAAAGAAATACAAAACATAGAAAAAAACATAAAATGCCCACCCCAAATCACACACTGACCAAACCAAAATAGAGACAGGGCGTGTCAGGGCGTGACAGTAGCCCCCCCCCCCCCCCAAAAGTGCGGACTCTGGCCGCAAAACCTGAACCTATAGGGGAGGTTCTGGGTGGGCATTTATCCTCGGTGGCGGCTCTGGTGTGGGAAGTAGACCCTGCTTCACCTCTGGCTTGGCCCACTTAGGTGGCGCCTCTAGAGCGGGGACCCTCGCCACCGACCCCATTCTGGGCACCCTCGTTGCGGGCCCCGGACTGGGCACCCTTGTTGGGGGCCCCGGACTGGGCAACCACGTTGCGGGCCCGGACTGGGCACCCTTGTTGGGGGCTCCGGACTGGAGGGCGTCACTGGAGGCTCCGGACTAGAGGGTGCCTCTGGAGGCTCCAGACTGGAGGGCGTCGCTGGAGGGAGAAGACACAGAGACAGCCTGGTGCGTGGGGCTGCCACAGGGCCCACCAGGCTGGGGAGACCTACAGGAGGCCTGGTGCGTAGAGGATGCACAGGATGAACCGGGCTGTGGGGGAGCACTGGAGCTCTGGTGCGCAGCCTTGGCACCACTCCACTTGGCTCAATGCCCACTTTAGCCCGGTACGGGTGGAGCGCAGGCATAGGACGAACTGAACAGTCCCAGCGCACCGGAGACACAGTGCGCAGAGCCGGCACAGGATATCCTGGGCCGAAACGGCACACCGGTGACCAAGCGCGCTGAGCTGCCACAATCCGCCCTGGCTGGATGCTCACTTTTGCATGGCATTTGCGGAGGGCTGGCGCATAGTGCCCCGGGGAGACACTGTGCGCTTTACCACATAACACAGTGCCTGACCAGTACCACGCTGCTTCCGGTAAGCACGGGGAATTGGCTCAGGTCTATCACCTGACTCCGCCAATCTCCCCATGTGGCTCCCCTCGTGCCTGCTGCGCTGCCTTGCCTCATATCGCCGCCTCTCAGCTTTAGCTGCCTCCAGTTCTTTTTACGGGCGGCGATATTCCCCAGCCTGTCTCCAGGGTCCCTGTCCATCCAATATCTCCTCCCATGTCCAGGAGTCCTGAACCCTCTGCTCCTCCATACCACGCTGCTTGGTCAGTTGGTGGTGAGTAGTTCTGTAACAGGTGTCGTCGTCTGATGAGGAATAATCGGACCAAAGAGCAGCGTGGTAAGTGTTCATGACTTTTATTGAACTGAACACTGACACAAAAATAACAAAGTGCAAAACGAAACCGAAATAGTCCTGTTAGGTGCAGAAAACACTAAACAGAAAACAAGTACCCACACAACATAGGAGGGAAAAAAGCTACCTAAGTATGGTCCCCAAACAGAGACAACGATAGTCAGCTGTCCCTGATTGAGAACCATACCCGGCCAAAACAAAGAAATACAAAACATAGAAAAGGAACGCCCACCCCAAATCACACCCTGACCAAACCAAAATAGAGACTACTAATGGAAATGTTTACAATATGCGGACGCAGGCGTGACATCCTGAGATTTCTTATGTTTCCTAGATATAGGACAAACACTTCAAAACCTTGTTTTTTACATTTTTACTATATTCTTTTGACATTTATGAATGGGTTATTCAATGCGTATCTCTGAGCTATAGTAGTACAGGCCAAATTCTGTATTTGATCAAATAATTGTTTTATATATATTTTTGTATACCTAATGGAGTCCTAAAATTAGAAATAAAATAGCTAAATTATCTATAGTATGACCATCATAAAACAATTTTATATGTCAGCTTAGTACCCCCCAACAGCTTAGACATTTAACAATTGACCTGTCGCCTCCCCTTCAGCTACACTGAGAGTGGATTTAACAAGTGACATCATTAAGGGATTATAGCCTTCACCTGGATTCACCTGGTCAGTCTATGTAATTGAAAGAGTAGGTGTTCTTACTGTTTTGTATACTCAGTGTATTATATATATATATATATATATATATATATATATAGTATACATATATATATATATATATATATACGTATATATATTTATTCTGGACTCTGACATTGCTCGTTCTGATATTTCTTCATTTCTTCGGAGCATATTGTTTTTGTATCGCTCGGTATTACTGCACTGTTTGGAGTCAGTAGCGACAACATCGCAAATATTAGATTTTGACCTCGTTCATCCTCTCTCTCCCTGTCCCTCTCTCTTTCTCAGTGTCTTCCTCTCTTTCACTCTCTTTCCATGTCTCTCTCACTCTCTCTCTCTCTCTCTCACTCTCCGTTTCCTCTCCTTTTTTCACGACTTCAACCCGATGTCCCCCATCGGAGCTTAGCTGGATGATTCTCGTCTCCATTTTAATTCCTTATAACATCCCGTCTTTTCATCACTCTTTCCCCTGTTAGTGTAGCGTGAGGATGTATGTGTGTGTGTGTGTCAAAGTGGGTGTGTAAGTATAGGTGTAAACGTCCGTGCTTTAACATAACAACTCCATTATAAGTCCACTCTTGCAGGGGTGCAATAAATGCCACGCGGACCATGTTGAAGGCAAATGTTCACATCTAATGTGTGTGTCCTTTGTGGCAGAGCTCCTTTGACAACCAGTGGTGGTGTAGTGGGATGTTCTCTTCAGACGAGGGGTGAAACATTTGAACTCGATGTGTCTGTACAGTACGTCAATGAACAATTTGTGGCAAAGATTCTTCGCATTGTTTTGTCTGTCATTTTGAAGCTAATTTTCCCTTCCTCACAACACAGGAAGAGGGAATGCAGAGAGAGAGAGAGATTGTGTGTGTGTGTGTGTGTGTGTGTGTGTGTGTGTGTGTGTGTGTGTGTGTGTGTGTGTGTGTGTGTGTGTGTGTGTGTGTGTGTGTGTGTGTGTGTGTGTGTGTGTGTGTGTGTGTGTGTGTGTGTGTGTGTGTGTGTGTGTGTGTGTGTGTGTGTGTGTGTGTGTGTGTGTGTGAATGTCTGCGTATCTGCTGTTCAAACATCAAAGCTCCTACTCGTCAGCTTTCCCGTGTCGCCTCTCTTCTGAGTTGTTCGACAACATTTGCAAAACAGTTAGTCATAACAATCCGTTTCTACGCCATTATGCTAATGGCGCCTGACACATTTAGTTCACGCAGCGACGGTCCGGACGGTCTGATTCCACCTCAACCGTTAACGGTCTTGAAGTTGTTTTTGAGCAATGCCGCAGACACACTCGTCTCATAAAGGTCTGTGGGCCACAATAGTCCGAATAGCATCACAGTAACATTATAGGCCTGCACATGCCCCTACATGTGTTTTTCAATCACCTCTCTATCGCTGTGTTCTTGGGTATCTGGTTCCTCCACGGTAATGACACAGGAATATGTTCAATCTTAGATGTTATTTCAACAACCAAAAAATAGGTGTATCATTTTCAGGCTGTATGTGTTTGTGTGTGTGTACGTGTCCAGTTGTATGTGTGTTTATAGGTTTTGTATGGGTGCGTGTACATGATAGTGTGTATGTGTTTGTGATGTATTGTTGCCTCTTCTTGCCCTTTGTGCTGTTGTCTGTGCCCAATAATGTTTGTACCATGTTTTATGCTGCTACCATGTTGTGCTGCTGCCATGTGGTGTTGCTACCATGTTGTTGTCATGTTGTGTTGCTACCATGCTGTGTTGTCATGTGTTGCTGCCTTGCTATGTTGTTGTCTTAGGTCTCTCTTTATGTAGTGTTGTGCTGTCTCTCGTGTCATGATGTATGTTTTGTCCTATGTTTATATTTAATTGTGAAACCCAGCCCCCCATCACCACAGGAGGCCTTTTGCCTTTTGGTAGGCCGTCATTGTAAATAACAATTTGTTCTTAACTGACTTGCCTAGTTAAATAAAGGTTACAAAATACATATTCCGTGTATGTCTATGTATTTGTGAATATGTGCCATAAGGGTGCATGCATTTGTATGGTCTTTCTGTGTGCAAATGTACATATGTACTGTATTTGAGTGTACACGCCGGTGTGTATGTGCTTGTATGTTTTGTGAATGTGCATTTGTGGATGTTTATGGTTTCAGTGTGTCTTGCCTTCGATTGTCTCCCAGATGTAATTCGTTGGCAGTCTGGTCACGCTGCCGTTCCCAACCTGTCACAAGAGAGATCACATAGGGAAACATAATTTGTAGTAACCTCAGCACTATTGATAGACAATGGCTCCCGGTCGTGTTCGCATTCGCTGTCATCTTACTTCCAGTGTCCTCCCATGTGACAGCCAGACCGTCTTATCTCTTGCCTCTTATCTTGTGCCTTTGTGCCGTCCTATATACTATCAGTGGGATGGGTGGCTTGGATATTCATCAAGGGAGGTTTACCATCGTCTCCCCACTGACAACATAAAAACTAATGCTAGCCCGCAGGCTCTCCAAAATGGGATCGTCCCTCATATCATTATGGAGGACATGTTACCTCTACTGCATCCTCTCTTGGCTTTGACAAATTTTCATACATCGCATCGCTATGTCTGCAGCCAATTCATATTTGAGAATCCGATAATTTCGGAAGTCATATGCAACCTTGAGGATGTCTTCCGTCTTTACAGCCGGTGCCTCTGGGGGTTTTGGGCATACCTGGCTTTGGGTTGAGGGACAACAGACACAGCAGCGGTTTAGTCTGGTCTGAGAGCTATGAGGTCAAGTTTCTCCTAGATATGCCACATTTCTTATTTTTTTTACATATCTAAGATCAGCTTTCCTTCCCCCAATCGTAACCTTAACATTAGTGGGGACAAATGCTAAACTGAGCGCAGATCAGTGACTATGGCCAACTTCACCCTACGTCGGGTAAAATATAGACAGCCCATGACCTTGCCCTTTTTCTAAATCGATCCGACTGGGAGATTCAAACATCGGTAAGCTGTTCAACGGATTGTTATGGACCAGCAGGCATAGAACTGTGGCTGGGTAATACTCTAGTCCAGAGCTTGACTCATTTCATATGGTGGATCATCTGAGGTTTTTGTGTTGTAAAAAATCTTAGCTGATGCAAGATAGCGTCTAAGGTACAACCTATGCCAATATGAAGAAAATACATCAGAGTATAAGCGTATTTAGATAATAGAAATGATTTCTTTTTTGCAGAAATGATTTGACAACCCTGTTTGCAAGCTTTTAAATGGAATCCATCTCAATTGTTTATCTTTCCCAGTGATGATGACGTCGATGTCTCATGGTACGGTGGGGTATGCAAAAGGGGTCAACTTTGAACACCTTTACTCCTTGAATGTCTTTGCATTCAGGTTCTAAAAGCCACTTTCTGAACACTTCTACAATTTTTTTAACCTTTATTTTACTAGGCAAGTCAGTTAAGAACAACATTCTTATTTACAATGACAGCCTAGGAACAGTGGGTTAACTGCATGTTAAGGGGCAGAACGACAGATTTGTACCTTGTCAGCTCGGGGGTTTGAACTTGCAACCTTCCGGTTACTAGTCCAACGCTCTAACCACTAGGCTACCCTGCCGCCCCAATGGGCAAGGTGTGGGTTTTGTTCAAGTCAAACGGGGCCTTGTCAAAAAAAGGGGATTGAATTCAAATTCAAATGAATGTACCATCAACTTAGCAGGTCAAACGTGTACCTTATTTGAATTCTGCTTATAAACAAGTAAATCGTTAAGATTAACTAAGATAAAATGGGTCAATAAATATCTTACTATGGGGAACGTATACAGTAGTCACGGGCAACCCATGAAGAAATGTCCTTATTGAACATTTATTTACTTCTTACGTTGATTAACAAAATATGTAATGATACTATTTACGTGCGCCTTTGAAGCTGAGCATGAAATAGTGTTTCTGAGATGGCTGAAACGTGTGATTTTCTGCTTCGGTCACATTATCCAGACAGCCTCTCCTTGAACCACGTTTCTTTTCGCCGCCTGCCGCTGACATCTCTATCCAGACGGCTTCTCGTGCCTCTCGGCCAGCCCGAACAGTGGCGAACACTGCTAGAGGTCACCGCAAACATGCACTATAACCGGGCGACACATAAAAGATCGAAAAGCAAGAGGTGAGTTTCCATAATTAAACCTTACTTAGCCCTCTTTGTCTGGGGTGCTGGCTGCCCACGGGCCTCCCATTACCCACCTGTGACTGGCCCACAAGTCCGTAATTGATGTGTTCTGGAAGATAATGTCCTGCTGAGACTACGGGGTTTTTCTAACATGTTAACCTTAAAAGCTTCACAAACGTTACCTGTTATTCACCGGCTGGAGTTGCTGTACTTGAAAAGCTCAAAGCCAATGGCTTTTGCTCAATCCGGTCAGCGTCCGCCTTCGAACCTGATCATTAATCATCATTAATGAATGAAAAAAAAAAGAAGTGTTTGGTTGGAAGAGAGTGGACCGCACACTGGTTAACGAACTTGTCAATTGCCAATACTAACTGGCTGCAATTAATGATGACCTTGAACTGGTCTCGTTAAATGACACCATAGACTCTTTAATTAGACATTACACAATGATTAAAAGTCCTTAAAGGTAGTCTGTGAGAGTGTGAATTGGAATTGGCATTGTGCCCTAGCTGCGCCGGTCATTGTCCAAGACCTCAAAATAAAATAAATAGCTAAACAACTTGCCGGATAAGGGCTCCTCTGAATGCATCTCCCTCATCCAAGCAACTCAAATCCAATCAATCAAATCACATTTTACATGTCACATGCGTCGTAAACAACAGGTATGGACCCTCAGTGAAATGTTTACATTTACATTACATTTAAGTCATTTAGCAGACGCTCTTATCCAGAGCATGGGCCCTTTTCCAACAATGCAGAGAGAATAAAAAGTAGAGAAATAATAGAAAAGTAAAGTATGATCAGTCCTCTGATATCTCCAGTGCTGTAAAGTACTTAAGTAATAATACTTTAAAGTACTACTTAAGTCGTTCTTTTGGGATATTTATATTTTTGCTATTTGTATTTTTGACAACTTGTACTTTTACTCCACTACATTCCTAAAGAAAATAATGTACTTTCTACTCAATACATTTTCCCTGACACCCAAAAGTTACATTTTAAATACTTCGCAGAACAGGAAACTAGTCCAATACACACACTTAAAGAGAAAATCCCTGGTCATCCCTACTGCATCTGATCTGGCGAACTCACTAAACACAAATGCTTTGTTTGTAAATTATGTCTGAGTGTTGGAGTGTGCCCCTTGCTATCCGTAAATTTAAAAAAACAAGAACATCGTGCCATCTGGTTTGCTTAATATAAGGAATTTGAAATGATTTATGTTTCTATGTGCTTAGCTCTATTCTGTTTCTATTTTTTGTGTGATATCCAATTGGTAGTTACAGTCTTGTCCCATTGCTTCAACTCCTGTATGGACTCTGGAGAGGCGAAGGTCGAGAGCCATGCGTCCTCCAAAACACGACCCCTGCCAAGCTGCAATGCCATGCATTGTTGTATGGTGGTATTAAACATTTTGTATATGCACAGTATAGTGATGTAATAATGTTATATGATGTAATGTTTGGACCCCAGAAAAGAGTAGCTGCTGTCTTGACAGCAGCTAATGAGGACCCCTAATCAATGCAAATACAAATACCGTAGCAAAATGTTAGCTTAGATGGGATAGCAGTGATTTGCAATTAGGGTTAAGATTAGTTATGGTTAATTAGGGCCCAAGTGCATCAGTTGGTCTCTTAGCTGAGACAAGATGTTGTGTTTGTGACTTGACTGAATTGAAATGGAATTAACACCAACCCTGCTTCTATAGCAACACGCAATAACTATTAATTCCTTCTTTGTTGCTATTTTTTTCATATTAGCTGTGCATATTAGCTGTGCATATTAGCTGTGCATATTAGCTGTGCGGTCAACCGATTTATCGGCAGTTCCAATGGATCTGTGGACCTCTATTCCTTATGTAAGCATTTTGTCACTCTCACACACACGGCAGGTGGGCTGGGCGTCTCAGAGTTTATTGGGCTTCAAAATAAGGGAAATACTCAAAAGTATTCAAAAATCACCTTGCAAAAGTCAGATAAGCAGACCCCATTAAAATGACCGGTGGTCCAGAATGCATTGCTCAGGGCATCGAGGAGATTGTAGAGATATGCAAGTGGGTAGATCTCGTTGACAGCAGTGGGGGAACAGAAAACCGAATTGAGAACCACAGGACTCAGGTAATGAGTCTAGCGCTACCTCTCTGGGTTTCTGACAAGAGCATTACTAATTTTCAATTGGAACGTTTTTATTTTTTAAGTTTTGTTTCCTCTCTCTCTCGGTCTCACACTCTGAAGGGAAGCACTCAGTTTATCATAGTGCGCTATACATTTAAACTCAGTTTTTCACAATTCCTGACATTACATACTAGTAAATATTCCCTGTCTTAGGTCAGTTAGGATCACAACTTTATTTTAAGAATGTGAAATGTCAGAATAATAGTAGAGAGTGATTTATTTCAGCTATTATTTCTTTCATCACATTCCCAGTAGGTCAGAAGTTTACATACACTCAATTCATATTTGGTAGCATTGCCTTGAAATTGTTTAACTTGGGTCAAACATTTTGGGTAGTCCTCCACAAGCTTCCCACAATAAGTTCCTCCTGACAGAGCTGGTGTAACTGAGTCAGGTTTGTAGGCCTCCTTGCTCGCACACGCTTTTCAGTTCTGCCCACACATTTTCTATGGGATTGAGGTCAGGTCTTGGTGATGGCCACTCCTATAGCTTGACTTTGTTGTCTTTAAGCCATTTTTCCACAACTTTGGAAGTATGCTTGGGGTCATTGTCCATTTGTAAGACCCATTTGCGACCAAGCTTTAACTTCCTGACAGATGTCTTGAGATGTTGCTTCAATATATCCACATTATTTTCTCCCTCATGATGGTATCTATTTTGTGAGGTGCACCAGTCCCTCCTGCAGCAAAGCACCCCCACACATGATGCTGATACCCCCATGCTTCACAGTTGGGATGGTCTTCTTCAGGTTGCAAGCGTTCCCCTTTTTCCTACAAACATAACGATGGTCAATATGGCCAAACAGTTATATTTTTGTTTCATCAGACCAGAGGACATTTCTCCAAAATGTATTATCTTTGTCCCCATGTGCAGTTGCAAACCGAAGTCTGTCTTTTTTATGGCGGTTTTGGAGCAGTGCCTTCTTCCTTGCTGAGCGGCCTTTCAGGTTATGTCGATATAGGACTCGTTTTACAGTGGATATAGATACTTTTGTACCTGTTTCCCCAGCATTTTCACAGGGTCTTTTGCTGTTGTTCTGGGATTGATTTGCACTTTTCACATCAAAGTTCGTTCATCTCTAGGAGACAGAACGCGTCTCCTTACTGAGCGGTATAATAGTTGCTTGGTCCCATGGTGTTTATACTTGCGCACTATTGTTTGTACAGATGAACGTGGTACCTTCAGGCTTTTGGAAATTTCTCCCAAGGAAGAACCAGACGTGTGGAGGTCTACAGTTGTTTTTCGGAGGTCTTGGCTGATTTCTTTTGATTTTCCCATGATGTCAAGCAAAGAGGCACTGAATTTGAAGGTTCTCTTTGAAATACATCCACAGGTAGACCTCCAATTGACTCAAATTATGTCAATTAGCCTATCAGAAGCTTCTAAAACCATGACATGATGTTCTATAATTTCCCAAGCTGTTTAAAGGCACAGTCAATTTAGTGTATGTAAACTTCTGACCCACTGACTGGGATTGTGATACAGTGAATTATAAGTGAAATAATCTGTCTGGAAACAATTGTTGGGAAAATTACTTGTCATGCACAATTTAGATGTCCTAACCGACTTGCCAACACTATAGTTTGTTAACAAGTGGTGGAGTGGTTGAAAAACGAGTTTTAATGACTCCAACCTAAGTGTATGTAAACTTCGGACTTTTGTGGAACAGTTCCATTGAATTTATAATAGTCTTTGTGTCTCGAAATCATTGTCTGTGATTAATTAATTTAGTGTCTTATTCTAAAATTAACTTATTACCATCGCCAACTATGTAAAAATAGCATACATAAAGCCAACACATAAAAACATTGCAGGCTTTAGGTAGAAAATATCCTGATTAAAAAAAAATGCCAGTGACCCCGGGACAGACACAGCTGTAGGCTATTTGTGGAAGGGATAAAGAAATAATCAGGTATTTTATGATGATTCCACTGGATCAGAGCATTACATTTTCATTCTCAATTGATTCTAAAAACAGGATTTGTTTACTCTCTGTTTGAGGTGAAGAAAAATGACTTTGAGAAGCTCCACAGCTCATTACCGGCGGTACGTTAAGACAATCGCAAATACTATCAGACATCCCCAAATGACCACATTTATAGGCCGACATTTGCATCCAGGCCATGTAGACTAGTCATACTTCTGTATCCATAATTAGGTGCGTGTCCTTACTCAACATTGACAGGAGCGTTTCAAACAAAATAGGATGAAGAAATGTAATGAAATGAACAAAAACAAGTGTAGCACAGGTTGCGAGTTCTGCAACACATACGTCCGCTCCTACAATGAGAACTGTAGGCCTAAATGACTGTAATAAAAATACAGGGCTTAAAATGAACACCCACCACTTGCCAAATGCCGGTGGTAGATTTTGGCATTGCCAGGTAAGATGTCCTTTTTACCAGCCACGTTGGCGGGTGGTCAGGGCTCCACAGTGGGAGCATTTCACTCGCATTTATGCATCAAAATATTCATGTCTGATCACATTTATAGGAAAGCACATTCTGCATGAGCTGTTTTCAAGTGATTTCTACCGTTCTGTTTCATAGCTGGGAAATTAATCGCACAAAGTCAAAGATCTACAAATCCTAGAGCCTATCCTACCTCGAGTTTCAACATATTGAACTTATGAAACAATGAATACCCACAAAATGGAGGTCGAGAGCTCATTCTGGGTAGAGAGACGTACCTTGTGCATCTGAGCCACAATCCCCATATTCTTGGACCGTGTCATCCCTGCAGCCTCCTCAACGGATTAGTCCACTGAGACATATGCAAATCAGATAGGTGCCTCATGTGCCATAGAAAGAGATATTTATTTGCGACTGCTGGACTAAGAAAATCTAGTGTTTTCTTTCTCATACAGTATTCCATATAAGGCACCAATATAAGGCACCCAGTATACCCTTAATCTCACAATGAAACAAATCTAGTGATACTTAACATTGACATTTATGCCATCCATTGTGACATTGTGGGAGGATAACCAACCTTACAATTAATGGCAATGCATTTCTTAGCTGCTATAAATGATAACACACCAGTATCAACATTTCCAAGCAAACAAAAAGAGGGAGAAGGGAGAATCTGTAGACATGCTGAGATAAAACAAACATAGTCTTTGCCAGAATTCAGTCAACCTTCACAAGGTCATACCATGCAAATATGTCCCCTTTTGTGTTTTAGCAGAGGAATTCAATTTCTGATTGCATGATATTCAGTTTCACTGGCATATAGTAGGTTAAATTGCACAAATGTATGTCTGAGATCATATGAACATGACTGGGACTTCAAACAGATCTGTATTCATTCATCGTCATCAACAGTCTCTCCCAGGTCATCCTCACATTTTTGTTTGACATGTTTTGTGTCATTGGGAAAAGCCTCTTATCTTTTAATGCAGTTTGGAAATCAACTCGAGGTTTGCCAGACTGCCTTAAAATCGTGTTAATCTTTGAAGTTTCTGACGTGTCCAGTGTTTGCTGCACTGAGAGAATAAAGTGTTGTATCTGCAAAAGTTCCCCTCTGCGCCATCACAGATTGGTCTTCCCTGGATTCCTGACCCTGCTGAGACCCCTGTCACAATCTGATCCTGCTCAGATGAGGCATGACAAATAATGACCTTGGTGTACATTTATACATTACATTATCCAAGAATACAACCAATGGTTCAATAATTTAAATGACCATTATTCACAGATCCCAGACTGTAGCCCATCAACCCACGATTGCACTTTACTGATTGTTATAATATACTGCAATATTCACCTGACCGCTGTAGAATGATCCTCCCTGGATTTCTGACCCTGCTGGGACACCTGTCACCATCTGATCTTGATAACATTTACATTACATTTAAGTCATTTAGCAGACGCTCTTATCCAGAGCGACTTACAAATTGATAAGACATGATGAGCATAGTGTTGTGTACTGACTGTGCACCATGACAGTGTAGCCTGTGCAGCTGTTTATACCGTGTCAGTGTAAAAAGTAGGGAGTTAGCTAGGGAAACTGACAGATCAAAAATGTTACATTGCTATACTGACGCCAATAAACACTCACATTGCACTGTCAAAAAATGTCAGAATACCGGTCTTCAATTGTTTGGCCGCTGGTTTAATCGTTTGTTCAGGTCTAGTATGATTGAGGCAAAAATAATAGCTAAGTTAGTGAGCTAGCTAACTAATGTTAGCCAACTTTTGGCTAGCTCTAATGGTACATCAACTGACGAAAACTAGCCAAGTTAATTGCCTTCTGTTGAAACAGGACAAAAGGCTACAAAACATTTTCATATACACAACAGCAGTTAGATACTGCCACCTGACATATACTGTAGCTAGAGGCTAAAGCTGAACTGGCGGCTGTGGTAGCAGCTAGCTAGCTAATTCAGTCTCCTCAGACAGAACTTTAGTCGAATATATATTTTTTCTGTTAAGTCAAGCAGTAGGTACCTTACCAGCTACATCAGTCAAATAAAGAGTAGCCAGTTTCTGCTCTGCTTGCTTTTACAACTCTGAGAAAAAAAATGCAAAACATACAGAGACAGCAGCTGCAGACAGCAGCACCATGTCTTTCAGAAGCTTTGCCTTCACATAGTGTCACGGTCATCATATAGAGGAGACCAAGGCGCAGCGTGGTAAGCGTACATACTTCTTTATTAAAGAAAGAACACTGAACAAAACAACAAACCTAACCGCGAAGCTAATATGGCTAGTGCAGAACAGGCAACTAAACATAGAATAACAACCCGCATCCACTACAAGACCATGGTGCTTGCCTACGGAGCTGTGAGGGGAACGGCACCTCAGTACCTCCAGGCTCTGATCAGGCCCTACACCCAAACAAGGGCACTGCGTTCATCCACCTCTGGCCTGCTCGCCTCCCTACCACTGAGGAAGTACAGTTCCCGCTCAGCCCAGTCAAAACTGTTCGCTGCTCTGGCCCCCCAATGGTGGAACAAACTCCCTCACGACGCCAGGACAGCGGAGTCAATCACCACCTTCCGGAGACTCCTGAAACCCCACCTCTTTAAGGAATACCTAGGATAGGATAAAGTAATCCTTCTACCCCCCCCCTTAAAAGATTTAGATGCACTATTGTAAATTGGCTGTTCCACTGGATGTCATAAGGTGAATGCACCAATTTGTAAGTCGCTCTGGATAAGAGCGTCTGCTAAATGACTTAAATGTAATGTAAATGTAACCCACAAAATACCCAAGGCATATGGCTACCTAAATATGGTCCCCAATCAGAGACAACGATAAACAGCTGCCTCTGATTGAGAACCAATCTAGGTAACCGTAGATATGCAAACCCCAAGACATACAAAAACCCCATGACATACAAACCCCCCTAGACAATACAAAAACCAAACAAACCACCTCTTCACACCCTGACCTAACCAAAGTAATAAAGAAAACAAAGATAACTAAGGTCAAGGTGTGACACACAGCCTGTCCGCAAGCTCTGCGGTGTCTGTGTGGTCCTAAATCCAGCCGGCTGAACCTGCCAAACAGCCTACCCAACCGCTCTGAGATGTACTTATGGTCCTAAAGCACACCGATGTCACTTTTACTATCACAGTGCAATGATAAAACATTGGGGGACAAAAATTCAATTTTATAGTGTTTTGGGGTCATGTGCCTCCCCCGTCCCCAGTGAAAGTTGCGCCCCTGCTGACATCAACAATTATCGTTTTCATTTATAATTTAATTTGCGACTCTCTGTCTCCCGCCACTCTCTGAGTCACTCCCCCGTGGCCGACACTGATTTTCATTGTTAAACCCACAGCCAACAATTGTGTCCTTGGGGGTGTGCCCCATTGTGTCTTGTGCCGTTTAAAAAGCTGGAGCTTGGCAACCCTCCCATGAATTATTCAACGCTCCCCGCTACACGCTGGCCCCTGTCGGATTCCTTCCTAACCAATATAATTGTTGAGCCAGTTAGAAGGAAATATAAATCACAATGCCACAGAGCAGTGCGGGAAAAGGGAAGGGGAAAAAGGAGAAAAGAAAGAGAAAAGGAGAGAGAGATACCCTCATTAACTGATTAGTGTCAGTGGGTGTAGTACGAGGGGCCCGTGGACCATGCTAACGTGTCTAGGAGATAATGACTCCTAGCTAACTGAACAGAGGAGCAGCGGAGGAGGGAGGGAGGTGGGGGGGAAGGAGATGCGCCCCCAATGACAAGGCCAATGAGCAGCTCTTTAGCTTTCTGTCTGCCATCTTGGCAAAAGAACAAGTCTTTAAGCTTTTCCCCATTGGATTTTTAAGCGGCGACTGTCATTTGCCAGCTGTGTCCTCTCTGTCCAGCCATTTGCTCACAACGCTCTGTAGCTGTTGGGTTTGAGTGTGATCTCGGAGGGTTTCTCCAAAAGCTGCCATACTGGCTTATCCACGATGTGCACAGATGGACCAAGAGATCAATTTCTGACAGGGGAAAACAGTATTGTCTTGAGTGGAAATGGGACTGCAACACAATATCAGTCAATACAGGAAACGATGTGTGTAACAATGGTGACAGGTGTGCGTAATGATGAGCAGCACGGCGACCTTGAGCGCCAGAGAGGGGGAACGGGAGCTGACGTGACAGGCTCATAATAATGGCTGTAACGGGGCAAATGGAATGGTATTTGACACCATTCCACTGATTCCGCTCCAGCCATTACCACAAGCCCGTTCTCCCCAATTAAGGTGCCACCAACCTCAGGTGGTCAGCTAGTTACTTCCATACAGAATAGACTTGTCCCACCTTGATCTGTTTCACCTGTCCTTGTGATTGTCTCCACCCCCTCCAGGTGTCGCTTATTTTCCTCAGTGTATTTATCCCTGTGTTTCATGTCTCTCTGTGCCAGTTCGTCTTGTCTTGTCAAGAAAACCAGCGTGGTTTCCCCTTGCGCCTGCTTTTTCTTATCTTATCTTATCTTTTTCTTATCTTATCTGTATCTTATCTTATATCTATCTTATCTTATTCTTACCTTTTTTTCTAGTCCTCCCGGTTTTGACCCTTGCCCACCCTGACTCTGAACCCGCCGGCTTGACCATACTGCCTGCCCTGACCTCGAGCCTGCCTGCCACTCTGTACATCCCAGACTCTGACCTTGTTATTATCTTTTTGCCTGTCCACGACCATTCTCTTGCCTGCCCCTTGGATACTAATAAATATCAGAGACTCAAACCATCTTCCTCCCGTGTCTGCATCTGGGTCTCGTTCTGTCCCCTTTAAGACTTTCAAATGCAATATGTTGAGTTTTAGCGGGATTAGCTAGCCTACTATTTTTTCAAACTTGACTAGCTAGGTTGCTACCTAAAGCCGTCAAAAGCTATGATGTGGTCGCTACTCACTAGCTAACTAACTTTAGCAAGCTAACTGGGTTTGAGGGTCTTATCTTGCCTGAACCCAGCTAGCTACGTGTGTCAATACACACTATGAGTAACGTTAGTTCCTTTTCAATGCCGCTAAACACTAACGTTAGCTAACTGATTCGTGTTAGCAAGCACTATTATTGCTAGTTGGATAACACAACAACTAGCTAAGAATATAGCTAGCTAGCCTAGACTATATTTTCAAGAATATGCATTCACGGGTACATAATTAGAGCCTACTGAGCCTCCAACCTTTGTAATCTCGGACAGCCAACTCATCTGTTCATAAGAGATTACAACCTTGTGACAGGTGTTACTGAATCAGATGCAGCTGAGAAAAACGAAACAAATTGGTGAATTTAGTGTAAACTTGCCCATTTTAAACAAGCATTCATTCTTACACCTCTGTATTTGCAGACTGCAATTACCACCAGTTACTTGTTGTTATTGCTGTGTAACTATGAGTTATTATAATTAACTACGAAACTTGTTACAGTGTAATTACACAGAATTGAACACAGTTGGTCACGATCTTGTACCGAATGGTGACTGCTCGTGCTTGTTTTGATGAATCCCCAAAAGCAAAGTAAATTAGGTTAATACAGCAATTCCCATTTGACCATCTACTTTGAAATAAAATCCTACCAGTAATCACTCATCCTACCTCTTTCACTTGTGATGATTAATTCACATGTTCATTCATTATTTTCCCCTCACACACACATATCCATACAATAGACTTAGTCTCTACCTCTAACTGATCTTCATATTCCTTCTCCGTGTATATTTATGCCTGTCCATCATGCACACTGCGTTAATTCAATAGGCTTCTTCCCTTCATATTCGCTTGGGGACATTCATTCACGTTTTTACACACACACACACACACACACACACACACACACACACACACACACACACACACACACACACACACACACACACACACACACACACACACACACACACACACACACACACACACACACACACACACACACACACACACACACACACACACACGTACATTCATTCTGTACTCGTATTCATTCATAACGGCACACAAATCCGCAGGCATACTGTCACTGAGGAGATGACTGCCTCTGTTGCACAGGAGGCGGTTCAGACACACTGCGGGGGTGGGGTGGGGCTGTGTGTGTGTGTGTTATGCACAATGTCCCCCAGTGACTCTGCACATGCAATGTTTTGTGATCATTCATTCATACACACTGATGTGTGTGTGTGTGTGTGTGTGTGTGTGTGTGTGTGTGTGTGTGTGTGTGTGTGTGTGTGTGTGTGTGTGTGTGTGTGTGTGTGTGTGTGTGTGTGTGTGTGTGTGTGTGTGTGTGTGTGTGTGAGATGGGGGAGGGTTGAGGTTGTGTGTGTGTGTCTGTGTTAGGGTTAGTATGTCCAAACAAGGTTAGCTGCTTAATAAGACTCTTCTCTCTCTCTCTCACTCACACACACACACACACACACACACACACACACACACACACACACACACACACACACACACACACACACACACACACACACACACACACACACACACACACACACACACACACACACACACACACACACACACACACACACACACACACACACACACACACAGGCAACCTCAACCCTCCCCCATCACACACACACATACATACCATGCTGAGTTGGGTTAGCTAGTTGCGTGCAATGTGCTGCTGTTTGTTCTCTGCAGTGGGCCTGCTGATTTCCATCCTAATGTAATGGGATTGGACAGTTTAAGGGCCAGTGTGATTTCAATAACTTCTCTCTCTGCCTCTCTCTCACACATCCACGTTCTTCGCTCGCCTCATCCTTCCCCCACCAGAAGATGCATTGCCCAGACAGCTTGGAATGTCTGACTGAAATACGGGACAAATCAACCTTTTTTTCCTAGGTTTGTGGTGTTTTAATTGGTTGATGCAATTTGGGACATGATTGGTTGGTTGCGGGAGGGGGGACAAAGGGTCAAAATGCGGGCCTGTGGTCACCTTAAGTGAATGCGGGCCTGTGGTCCCTAAAATATATTTCCTGAGCTTTCTTATATTGTATATCCTAGATAAAGGACAGACGCTTCAAAATCATGTTCCTTATGTTTTATCTTTTGACTGCGTGTTTTGCCATTTATGAATGTGCTATTCAATGCAGGGATGCCATTGATCTTGTCATCTTTCTTCTCAAACCCGGAGGACCTCAAACAATTTTGAGACATTACAACGCTGTTCATATTAATGCAAGCTTTTTTATTTTCAAAGCATTTTACATTGAATTGAGCTCGTGTCATGCTAATTTTGCTATTTTCGATCCGTGGAAACAACCTGGAAGACGACAATAAAGCTGCACCGCTCTGTCAACTGATGCATTCGGTTACGAAATCAAATTTTGGGGCTAGAATGTTAATGATTGTGTATGTTAGCGAAAGACTCCACTGAATGATTTAGAACATGAAGAATCATATTTGTCTCGGGTAAAATCAATTTTATAAGATAAGGAAGTGAAATTTCATCACCAAAGCGCATTTTCATCCACTCTGGGCATTGTGGGTGAACACCCTACTGCATAAAATTGATAACCTTCTCAAAGATTTGACATGACACTTCCTGGATGCATCTCTCTCTCTCTCTCTCTCTCTCTCTCTCTCTCTCTCGCTCTCTCGCTCTCTCGCTCTCTCGCTCTCTCTCGCTCTCTCTCGCTCTCTCTCGCTCCCCCGCCACTTTTTACCAAGCTAGGTTGTTGTGGGAAGCTACCTCTCCAAGGGCCACTGAGCGAGCTAGGATGTGTCCCAAATGGCAACCCTTTTCCTATGTATTGCACTACTTTTGTCCAGAACCCTTTTTTTAGGCTATTCAAATGTTATAAGACAACATTGTAAACAAAATAGAAAATGAAGCGTTGAAACATTTGGTTTAAAAAAAAATGTGGGAATATTTTAACAATAGATTGAATGGTCTGCAATAAAATAAATAATATCTTGAAAACACACAGATGTTCTTTCCCTAACGCTGAGCTTAACACACATTCACCCAAGCTTCTTTACACACACACTGGCGATCATAGCGGCGGGAAGTAGGGGTGTTGAGGGTGCTGTAGCTGCCACTGAAAAATCTGAATAAAAATCTATTTTTCCACTAATAGTGCACTGGGCCTTTAATAGTCCGGTATTAACAGACCAATACATACAGTAGCAGTCAAAAGATTGGGCACACCTTACTCATTCCAGGGTATTTCTTTATTTTATTATTCTGTTGTTTTTCTACATGGGAGAATAATGTTAATTTCTCTACAATAATGTCATTTTAGAGAATTTGAAGAGTATTTCTGTCTGTAATAAAGCACTTCTGTGGGGAAAAACTAGTTCTGATCGGCTGGGCCTGGCTGGGCCTGGCTCCCCAGTGGGTGGGACTGAGCCTATGCCCTCCCAGGCCCAGTCATGTGAAATCCACAGATTAAGGCCTAAAGAATTTATTTCAATTGACTGATTTCCTTATATGAACTGTAACTCAGTAAAGTCATTGAAATTGTTGCATGTTGTGTTTATATTTTTGTTCAGTCTGTATATACAGTACCAATCAAAAGTTTTGGACACATCTACTCATTCCTGGGTTTTTCTTTATTTTCACTAGTTTCTGCATTGTAGAATAATAGTGAAGATATCCAAACTATGAAATAACACATATGGAACCATGTAGAAACCAAAGAAGTGTTCAAATCAATCAGTTGTGTTGTGACAAGGTAGGGGTGGTATACAGAATACAGCCCTATTTGGTAAAAGACCAAGTCCATATTATGGCAAGAACAGCTCAAATAAGCAAAGAGAAATGACAGCCCATCATTACTTTAAGACATGAAGGTCAATCAATCCTGAAAATTTCAAAAACGATGAAAGTTTCTTCAAGTGCAGTCGCAAAAACCATCAAGAGCTATGATGTAACTGGTTTAACTGATGAGACCACCACAGGGAGGGAAAGCTCTGAGTTATCTTTAATGCAGATAAGTCCATTAAAGGTAACTGCACCTCAGATTGAAGTCCAAATAAATGCTTCACAAATTCCAAGTAACAGACACGTCAACGTCAACTGTTTAGAGGAGACCGCATGAGTCAGGCCTTCATGGTCGAATTGCTTGAAAAGAAAAACAATACTAAAGGACACCAATAATAAGAAGAGAATTGCTTGGGCCAAAAAAACACGAGCAATGGATATTAGACAGGTGGAAATATGTCCTTTGGCCTGATGACCAAAGATGACCAAAAATGTGAGATTTTTGGTTCCAACGATATGCCATCCCATCTGGTTTGCACTTAGTGGGACAATAATTTGCATTTCAACAGGACAACGACCAAAACACACCTCCAGGTTGTGTAAGGGCTATTTGACCAAGGAGAGTGATGGAATGCTGCATCAGATGACCTGACCTTCACAATCACCGACCTCAACCCAATTGAGATTGTTTGGGATGAGTTGGTCCGCAGTGTGAAGAAAAGCAGCCAACAAGTGCTCAGCATATGTGGGAACTCCTTCAAGACGGTTGGAAAAGCATTCCTCACGAAGCTGGTTGAGAGAATGCCAAGAATGTGCAAAGCTGTCATGAAGGCAAAGGGTGGCTACTTTGAGGAATACGATATATTTTGATTTGTTTAACACTTTTTTGGTTACTACATGACTCCATATGTTTCTATTTCATAGTTTAGATGTCTTGACTAGTATTCTACAATGTAGAAAGTAGTAAAAATAAAGAAAAACCTTTGAATGAGTAGGTGTGTCCACATGTTTGACTGCTACGGTAAGCCTGGTAAGTCTGCAGCCCCAGCGCTGGCAATAATTTGCAGCACACCCACCCCTAAACAAATTCCCATGGCTATGCACTCGATCATCTCCCCTTCTTTTCACTTCACATGTGTCCTTAACATGGACACAACCAGGACTGTTCGGTTTTTACGATGAACGAGTGTAACGGTTTTCTTCCTCTTCTGACGAGGAGTATGAAGGATCGGACCAATGCACAGCGTGGTAAGTGTTCATGTTATTTATTGGAACAGAAACACTTAACAAAATAACAAAGAGAGTGAAACGAAAACTAAACAGTCCTGTAAGGTGCAGCAACACAAAACAGAAAACAACTACCCACATCCCATAATGGGAAAACAGGCTGCCTAAGTATGGTCCTCAATCAGAAACAACGATTGACAGCTGCCTCTGATTGGGAACCATACCAGGCCAAAACCAGAAATACAAAACATAGAACAAAAACATAGAATGCCCACCCCAACTCACGACCTGACCAAACTAAAATAGAGACATAAAAAAGGAACTAAGGTCAGGACGTGACGACGAGTCTAGTGGCAATGACTGGCGGCAGAGAGAGGGATATTCTGTGGGGGCAAGAAACGGCTTGATTCATATAATGTAGGAGTTTCATGAATGTATGAATGTGAGGCGCTAAAAGTTATTTACTGTATTTCCCTCCATCCTCCCTCGCCTCCCTGTTCCCACTCTCTCTCTACCTCTCCCCTCTCTCTGTCCATCTCTCTCCTCTTTCTCTTATGTCTTCTTCTATCTAGCTCTCTTTCTGTTGCTCTCTCCCTCTCTCTCCCTCCCTTTGGCCAATTTCATTCAGCTTGCAACTCTGTGGAGGTGAGGTTAAAAACAGAGGTATTTCCCTTGCACATTCCTCAAGCATTTTTCATTTTTTCATTAGGGCCCTATAAATAATGTCTTCCCTCCTTTTCTTTCAGAGGGAGGTTGGGGAGAAGAAAGAAGAGGATGAAGAGAAAAGACGGAGGGGGATTCCCAGTTGAGATTACATTAGGAACACCCTCTTTTCCTCTCAGAACAGCCTCAATTCGGTGGGATATGGACTCTCCAAGGTGTTGAAAGCGTTCCACAAGGATTCTGTCCCATGTTGACTCCAATGCTTCCCACAGTTGTGTAAAGTTGGCTCGATGTTCTTTGGGTGGTGGACCATTCTTGATTGACAAATTGTTCAGCGTGAAAAACCCAACAGCATTACAGTTCTTGACACAAACCGGTATGCCTGGCACCTACTTCCATACCCCTTTCAAAGGCACTCAAATCTTTTGTCTTGCCCATTCACCCTCTGACTAGCGCATATCCACAATCCATGTCTCATTTATCTCGAGGCTTAAAAATCCTTCTTTAACCTCCTCCCCTTCACCTACACTGATTGAAGTGGATTTAATGAGTGACATCAATAAGGGATTGCAGCTTGAAACTGGATTCACCTGGTCAGTGTATGTAATGCAAAGAACAGGTGTTCTTAAAGCATATTCCCCGCACAGAACCTTGGCAAGGGAAAAAACGCAGTCAGTCAATGTTGTTTGTTTTGTTTAGGTTGTTGGTTAGGTTATGCTCAGGTAAAACTTTGGTAATTGCTTTCGAGTCATTTTTTTTAAATCACATTTTTACTAATACTGTAGAACTTTGTAGTGTCTATATCCAGGAAAGCCAAAGTTCCAAATGCTGAGCCTAAAAAAAAGTGTATAAGAGATCATTAAAAAGATTTGGTTGTGACTCTTATGTGGATGATGTTTAAAAAAATATTTGTGGTTCTGATGAGGTTAATACGGAGCATCAAGATGCTGCACCTCATGAATTTGTTGATAAACATGCAACTGACTGTTAAAACTGTTAAGGCTTCATGGAGGAATTTAAAAACTGCATGGCTGAAAGAGTTGGGGCAAAAGGAGTGGCTAATAACTTAGACTACATCTGACTGGCTGACTTACTTGATATTGAGAAATTATGTGACTAATGTGGAAGGACCACTAGAGGGCAGGCTGGGCTCATGGATAGTAGCCCAACAAAGCATGGGAGACCAGGTAACCAGAGTCAATTAAGCACAGCTGAAGGTACTAATGAGATACTCTCCTTCCCCTATAAGAGAGAGAATGGAACCAACAGAGAGGGGGGAAAACTATCTCTGGGAGATGGCTACCGAGAGAGAGAAGCTGTGCTGAAAGAACCAGGAAGATGGTGACAAACCCATGATTTATGTTTGTTGTAGTTTAAAGATTATCCTATTGTGTTCTTGTTTCATCTGGAGAAGAAGATGTGTTTTTTTCCTTGGAAGATTTTTCATTGATTATGTTAATGTTTTTGTTGACAAAATACCCTCAATAGAGAACCGTGTTCAATCAGAAAAACCTACTCCTGACTCGTTTATTCCACCTTCCCGCTTTAGAGTGACGCCTAATTACTTGGTACGCTCACAGTGGTGGAGGATGCGGGCATTAGGTGGACGAGTGACACAAGGATAAGTGAGTAAATTAATATTCTTCCAGAAGACCCGGAGGAACCATTCAAGAACGATGGATAACGCCCTACTACAACAATTGATCACGGCACAGCAGACAACCATAGAACTCCTGCAACAACAGCTGAGTCGACGAGAAGAACCTAGAGTTAGGCCAAGAGCGGCTGCTCACGCCATCTTATCTCGTCTCTCAAGGAGGATGATATTGAGGCCTTCCTCATGACCTTCGAAAGGACGGCCACCTTGGAAGAGTGGCCGCCCACAGAATGGGCTAGCGCATTAGCTCCTCTTTTGACCGGGGTGGCTCAGGAAGCCTATTTTGACCTGGATTCCCGCGAAGCTGCGGACTATGGGCGACTAAAAACCGAGATCCTGTCCCGGTACCAGCTGACTGCCAGAGATAGGGCTGTAAAGTTCCATCAATGGACCTATACAGCTGATCAACCCGTTCGTGCCCAGATCTTCGCCTTAATACGACTGACAAAACAGTGGCTAGAACCTGTAAAGGGAGTAGGACATGTGATAGAGACTCTCGTAGTGGACAAGATATTGAGAGAATTACCCAGTGACTTAAAAAGGGTTGTGGGGCAAGCCAACCCGTTGTCAGCCGACGAAATAGCCCAGGCGGTGGAAACATATCGGTCTACAGGGGAGTTGTTAAAAAGTGACAAGGAGGAACGGAAGGAGTCGTCCAATCCCGTACCACGACTCACCCCGGCTTGCCCGCCACCGAAACGTCCAAGCCCCCCCCGGAGGTGGGAGAAGTCAGCCACCACACAGCCGGGTCGGTGTTATAAGTGTCAGTCTCCCAACCATTATGCCCCACAATGTCCTAGCAAGGATGAGCCCATGGTCACAGAGTCGTCACTGCCTACCCCCACACATCCCGTTTTGAGGGGGCAGGATCAACACTGTTGGTTAGCAGAGATAGCCCCAGCCTCAGAGATTCCGGTGCGAGTTGAAGGACAAGATGTGGTAGCTATTCTCGACTCGGGAAGTATGGTTACGTTAGTAGAGGAGCGGATGGTGACCTCCGCAACACTGCTACCAGACAAAGTAGCCGTATCCTGTATCCATGGAGACACCCACTATTACCCCACTGTGAATCTGCCTATTCTCACTCCAAAAGGAAGGTGTACAGTCAGGGCAGGGAAAGTGCCCCAGCTGAAGGTGCCATTATTGATCGGGAGAGACTGTCCCCTATATAAGGAGCTTCGGCAGATGACGTTATGCACGGGAAGAAGGGGGACAGGAAAGAAGAGAATCTCCAAGCCCGAGGTAGTAGTACTACAAGGAGACGTAGCCGCGTCCTCGTCCTCTACTGCAGAGGAAGAAATAGCGACCCAACGTTTACGACAGATATTCCAGGAAACCACCGATGAAGACACCTGTGAAGGGTTATACACAACGCAGGAAGGAAGGAGCAACCAGGCACTAAGGGATATATTTGAAGCTCCATCCGAGGAGGGAACCTGGAAGGGATTCTCCTCGGTCTCCCCTGATGGGGATGTGGAACAACCTCCACATCCCTCTACTGAGGTTGACCTGCCCCAGGAATTAAAGGGACAGTTCGGCACCTCGCAGCATAGAGACCCAGACCTAAGGGAGGCCATGAGGAAGGTGAAGGTGATCGACGGGAGGAACGTCGACGGATCAGGTGAGCCCCCTCTTCCTTACTATGCAATCAGGCGGGGTCTCTTATACTGGGTCGTACGACGAAGGGGGGAAAACCAGGAATTACTAATGGTGCCTAGACCCTACAGGGATACAGTTCTACAGTTAGCCCATTCCCACGTCCTAGGAGGACACCTGGCACGAGACAAGACTATTGACAGAATCATGCAGAGATTCTATTGGCCCCGTGTCACCCGAGATGTGGCCAGGTATTGTAAGACGTGTGATCAATGTCAACGTACAGCCCCAAGGCCACACCTACGTAACCCTTTGATTCCTCTCCCCATCATAGAGACTCCCTTTGAACGCATAGCTATGGACCTCGTAGGACCCCTCCCAAAATCCGCCAGAGGACACGAGTACATCCTAGTGGTTATAGATTATGCTACCAAGTTCCCGGAGGCCATACCCCTGCGTAACATGTCGTCAAAGGGAATTGCCAAGGAATTATTCCTGATGTTCTCTCGTGTGGGCCTTCCCAAGACGATCTTAACCGATCAAGGAACCCCGTTCATGTCCCGGTTGATGAAGGACTTGTGTCGGTTATATCAGGTTCAACAGATACGTACAAGCATATTCCACCCTCAAACAGATGGGTTGTGTGAACGCTTGAACAAAACAATTAAAAGCATGTTGAGAAGAGTGGTGTCCCGAGACGGGAAAAACTGGGACATGCTCCTCCCACACTTAATGTTTGCCCTGCGAGAAGTACCTCAGGCATCCACTGGATTCTCGCCGTTTGAATTGCTCTATGGCAGACCCTGTCGAGGAATCCTCGACTTAGCCAAGGAGACCTGGGAGAACCAACCATGCCCCTTTCGATCCACAATAGAACACGTTACCCTGATGAGAGACCGCCTGTCAGCAGTGTGGCCCATAGTCAAGGAGCATATGGAGAAGGCCCAAAGGACCCAAGGCCGGGCCTATGATAAATCTGCGACCCCCGTGAGTTCACCGTGGGAGAGAAAGTGATGGTGCTTGTGCCCACGGCCGAACATCGCTTGCTGGCGCAGTGGAGGGGGCCCTACGAGGTAATGAAAAGGGTCTCACCGGTCAATTACCTCATCAAGCAACCTGACAGGAGGAAGAAGGTCCAACTCTATCACATAAACCTGCTGAAGACGTACCATGGACGAGAGGAGGAGGTGGCTTTGATGGCCCTGGAGGGCAAAGAAAAAAAAGAGGCTCTACCACAGGTGCGCCGTGGCCAAACTCTCCTACCGGAGCAGTCAAGACAGCTAGATAAGCTGATTATGAACTTTGGTCGAGTATTCTCTCCATTCCCAGGACAAACAGATGTCCTGTTCCACCATATCCACACTGAACCCGGCAAGAAAGTGCATATCCGCCCTTACAGGATTCCTGAGGCTCGCCGAGTCATCGCTAAGAAAGAGGTGAGGGAGATGTTGAGGATGGGCGTGATCGAGCCCTCGACGAGCGAGTGGTCCAGTCCCATAGTCCTGGTCCCCAAAGCCGATGGTAGTATGAGACTCTGCAACGACTTTAGGGGCGTGAATGCCATCTCTACATTCGATGCGTATCCCATGCCCCGTGTGGATGAACTCTTGGAGCGCTTAGGAAAGGCCAAGTTCATCACTACCCTGGATTTGACGAAGGGATATTGGCAAGTGCCGGTGGCTCCGGAGGATCGCTCAAAGACTGCCTTCGCCACCCCAGAGGGGCTTTTCCAGTATGTGAGGATGCCCTTCGGACTGCACGGAGCCGCTGCAACCTTCCAACGCCTCATGGATGCCATTCTACGCCCCCATCAAGAGTATGCAGCGGCGTACATAGACGATGTGGTCATCCACAGCGAGGACTGGGATAGTCACCTCCTGCGATTACGGGCGGTGCTCGTGAGTTTGGAAGCCACAGGGTTGACAGCCAATCCAAATAAATGCTGCCTGGGCCTGTCCGAAGCGGAATACCTGGGGTATACCGTGGGGAATGGGAAAATACGCCCGCAGGCAGAGAAGACCAGGGCAATTCGTGACTGGCCTCGACCCCGGACCAAGCGAGACGTTCGGGCCTTCTTAGGGATAACAGGATATTATCGCCGTTTTATCCCGGGATATGCAACCATTGCCAACCCCCTCACAAACCTCATCAGGAAAAACCTGCCAAACCAGGTAGAGTGGAAAGACGAGGCGGAAGAGGCCTTTCAATTGTTAAAAGATGGCCTGTGTTCTGATCCCGTTCTACAGGCTCCGGACTTCTCACAAGAGTTCATTGTGCAGGTCGACGCCTCGGATACCGGGCTCGGGGCCGTACTAGCTCAGGGTGAAGGTGAAGCAGAGAAGCCGATTCTCTTCATTAGTAGGAAACTCAGCGATCGGGAACAGAGGTATGCGACCGTAGAGAAAGAGGCCTTAGCCATCAAGTGGGCCCTCGATTATCTCGGTACTACCTACTGGGTCGGAGGTTTGCATTAGTTACTGACCATGCGCCCCTCGCGTGGATGGCTGGTAAGAGAAACAATAACAACAGAATAGCCAGATGGTTTTTGTCTTTACAACCGTTCTCTTTCCATGTCATCCACAGGGCCGGATCGAGGAACGGGAATGCAGACGCGCTGTCCCGACGCGACCAAGACGGTGCGTCTGGCGCCCGACCCTCCGGTTCGGTCCTGGGGGGGAAGGTATGTGGAAGGACCACTAGAGGGCAGGCTGGGCTCATGGATAGTAGCCCAACAAAGCATGGGAGACCAGGTAACCAGAGTCAATTAAGCACAGCTGAAGGTACTAATGAGATACTCTCCTTCCCCTATAAGAGAGAGAATGGAACCAACAGAGAGGGGGGAAAACTATCTCTGGGAGATGGCTACCGAGAGAGAGAAGCTGTGCTGAAAGAACCAGGAAGATGGTGACAAACCCATGATTTATGTTTGTTGTAGTTTAAAGATTATCCTATTGTGTTCTTGTTTCATCTGGAGAAGAAGATGTGTTTTTTTCCTTGGAAGATTTTTCATTGATTATGTTAATGTTTTTGTTGACAAAATACCCTCAATAGAGAACCGTGTTCAATCAGAAAAACCTACTCCTGACTCGTTTATTCCACCTTCCCGCTTTAGAGTGACGCCTAATTA